>NC_081180.1:177542123-177620321 GCF_029867415.1 Vicia villosa
TCTTGACAGAGTCTTTGGAAGGGCTTTTAACATCAGCTTTCTTCACAGAAGAATTCTGAATCACAGCTTTGCCTTTTCTCCTAGTCATGAGCCTTTTGGCTACACTAGGGTTCACAGTAGCAACCAAATCATTGTCAGAGTAATCATCTAAATCCACAACATTTGTACCTATTCCAACATCTGCCCTTGGACTATCACCAGCTTCAAAATTTCCGATGTCATTGACATCCTCAGTGACATTGGTATTATCAGCATCTTCTTGAACATCTTCATTGTTCTCCTCTTCAGTCATGTGAATGTCACTACCAGTAGTGTGAACATAGTCATCATCACTTTTGCTCTTGGGAGGATCAAGAATCACGGTTTGTAAAGGGACAGATATCCCAGGGACCTGGTGATTTTCATTCAAAACACGGGTGACAATCTTGACGATGGAGTTATTAACGTATGTTGTTCCTTCTTTATTAAGTTCCTCACGGGGGTTGGATGATGAGGGATATGATCCCATAGTACGAACACCCTCCTTAGGTCTTCTTGCATGCGATGTTCTTGGCTTTGTAGTCTTTAAATCATCAGCGCTAATCATCCTTAGAGGAGATACATTGAGAACTCGATTAGGGTTAGTTGACTCATTAGGTGTTGCAGAGTCGGAGATGGGAGACACTTTCTTTGGAGAGGAAGCATTAGGTTGTTGAGACATCTTGAGATCCTTCAGAGAGATTCTTGTGACACGATTGTGGGGTATGTCGGAGCGGTTCAAATTCAGAAAAGTATTGTTGAAGCCAATAGAGTAGGTTGTCGTCTTTTGTAGAATAATAGGAGTAGGAGGGAACTTGACCAAGAAACTGAATAGGGGAAGTTTCAAATAATGGATATTTTAAAAGCCCAAAGTGTATTCCCCCAATATGATTAATTGCTATAATTCTGTATGGCGGCAAATACCTAACATACCATTCACTTTTTCAGAGTGATTTTCATCTACGGTCTTGGTAATACCATCCGCAATAGGAAGATTAGTAGCCATACAATTTTTTATGAACTAAAGTTTCACAATGTTGCCAAATGCCAACTAATGTTACAACATTCTCTATGAAATTGCAACTAGAGAAGCTTTTTGATTCATTGCTCATACTTGACTCATTAGCAAATTTTGATGTCAAGGAATCTATTGCGACATTCTCACATGTTCCTGAGATAGTTGGCTCAGTTTCTTTCAGAGTATCAATCTTCCTGGTTGTTTGTTCGTTAGGTCTTGTGTCTTCTAACTTTCTTTCCAGATCAGCAATATCTTCTATAAGGCTTACTCTTTCTTCTAGCAGAAGTCTATTAGTATTCCTATACTCCCGTACTTTTGCACATAGTCTCTCATTCATTAGACATGTATACATAAAGCCAGCAGCCAGTCCACTGATGGCGAGGTCTCTAACATATGATTCTTCATCAGATTCATCAACCTCTTGACAGTCATCCTTGATTTCTTCTCTGATAATGGAGTAGGCAGAGGAGTAGTTTGAGGTGTTAGGCTCCCATAAGTAGAAATTATCCTTAGACCTAAATCCCTTCATGAATTCTTCATTTTCTCCATTTGTGAAAATATATTCTTCTTTAGTGAATCTGACATTGAACCCTTCATCACACAGTTGGCTGATACTTATAAGATTTGCAGCCAATCCTTGTACTAGCAAGACATTATTCAGATTAGGAACACCAGGACATCCTGACTTGCCAACACCTTTGACTTCTCTTATTTCTCCATCACCAAGATTCAGATAACTGGTGCCATCAAGTTTGATGTCTACTAATAAGTTCTTTCTTCCAGTCATATGATTTGAGCAACCACTGTCAAAGTACCAGTCTTCCTTGGCAGGCATTCTTAGAGAAGTGTATGCTACTAGAGCAACATTCTTAGCCACCCACTGTTGATTCCTGTCAAGAGTATTATAAATGAACTGTGACATGTTTTGCACATTCCTCTTCAGACTCACTCTTAAAATCTTCATCAGACCAAGTGACAGATAGCCCTTTCTTATGCTCCTTGAGATAGGTAGGACATTCAGCTCTAATATGTCCATATCTTTCACATCCATGACACTGAACCCCTTTTCCCTGATTGGGTTTCTCTTCAGTTTTAGATCTTCTGCTAGGGTCATAGGCCTTGCTGATGTCATAGGAAGTGTTCTTGACATTATGTCTGGACTTCTGATCAACTCTTTTAATGAACTTGTTGAATTGTTTTCCAAGCATGGCTATGACTTCTGATAAATGTTCATCATTTCCAGCATTGCTTTCTCTTGAATTATCTTCACTATTGGAAACAAAAGCTAATCTCTTGTTTTTCTTTTCAACATTGTCACAAATGCTCATCTCAAAGGTTTGTAGAGAACCAATGAGTTCATCCACCTTCATGTTGCTGATGTCCTGAGCTTCTTCTATAGCAGTCACCTTCATAGAAAACCTTTTCGGTAGTGATCTGAGGATCTGTCATACCCCAAAATTTTCCCATACTATTTTTCTTGCTCAAATTCAAATCAATACCTAAAGCTCCTAGACACACTCTCCTAAGAAAAGATCAAAGAACTAGGGTTTGGTTTATTAAAAGGAAAAAAAGTGAGTCAATGGCTCCAAGGCATCTCATATGGCTCAATATCTCCATGACAAATATCAAGTCTCATCCCAAAGAGTTGATCACTCAATTGTTCAAAAGGTCAACAGTCGACTAGGTTAACCTACAAGTCAACTATGGTCAAAGTAAAGTCAAAACTCCTGAGTTTTTGTCAAGATCCTCATATTGAAGTATCATTTCACCATTTGATCAAGAATTGATCATGGTTCATCAAGGAAAGATCAAAAATCAACAAAACAAAAAGTTTCTAAATTAGGGTTTTGTATAGGAAAAGTCAACTGAAACTTTGACCAAGCATAACTTTCACATGGAACATCCAAAATTTTCCATTCAAAGCTCAACTTGAAGGAAATTTGATTCTTTACAACTTTGTCTCTCACATGCCAAGTCCTAAAAATGCTTCATTTGAGAGATATGGACCAAAACATTACAGGTCCTTTTCAAAAGTCAACAAAAAGTCACTCTTTTCAAAAAGACACACAAGGAGCATGGAACATAATTTTGATATGAGACCAAAGACACTGGTTAGAGGACTCTATAAGGTTTCTAAAAAGTCCTAGAACACTTCCATACCTCAAAAGTTGAGAGAGATAGGCCTTGTTTAAAGTTGGACTATTTTGGAGGGAAAAATGTGAAAGAACTTGACTTTTTTTACAAATGGGCCCAAGTTGTTTTGACTCAATCTTGATCCCCAAGTATCCAAGAGCCCAAGATCTTATTGCCACGAAAATATATGGTTTATTTGATTTATTGTGATTTTTTATTTTAATTAAAAAGATTTAAAATGACATAAATCAAAAGAAAATCAAATCTTTGGCAAGAGGTGTGATTTGAATCTATTTTCATCATCAAATGTATCACATAATCAGTGCAAATTCGTGGAAAGCAAGATTGGTATGATTAAATCAAATATTGGTTAATTTTAGAAAGCATACAAAATCAAATTTCACACAATTCCAATCAAAGATTTTAGAAGATTTGATCTAGTTTTATTGCCCTAATTTCACCTCTATAAGTATGTGAACAAGGCCAGACACAAGGTTTCACGAAATCTGCAGCAAAAAAGAACCCTTACCCGAGTCCAAAAAGTGAGGAAAAATTTCAAAGGTGTTTTTGATATTAAGGCAAAATCAAGGTGTCTTAGGTGTTCAGAAACGTTCCTGGAAGATCATTGAGGAGATTCAAACCAATCTTGAAGGCTGAAGCTCTCTTAATCGACCACAATTCATCACGGTTTGGCCGTTTTTTACTTCTCACGATTTCACATTTACATGCATCATATATGTGTTTAAGTTGCATATTATTGTTTGTTTGAATGTTTAGATCGATTCTGGATCATTAATTTGTGTGTTATGCGTTTATACCGTGAATCACCATTAGTAGATATTAGGGTTTCAAATTGGGTTTTTTCAGAACAGGAACAATTAGGTCGAATCGAGACCATGGATAAGTTCGCAAGGAACGTACGGTTCGAACCATGGTTTTATTTTTTATTTTATACGTGTGTATGGATGTTTTACGATGAACAGGTGTAAAAGGCACGCATTTTTTATAGCTAACCTGTGCAGGGCGCTGTAAAAAGTTTTATCAGGTTTCCACGAAGAAGACGAGTATGTGTCTTCACGTGATTGGGCAGTTCAAAAATAGGCGCGCGTTTTTGGATCTCTGGCCGTGTATTCTATATTACTATATGATAATGTTTATTAAACAAACATGATAAGCAGCTTAGTTGGCGAGGGCGCTCTTTGGCAAGGTTAGTGTCATGTGTTCGATCCCACGGTTCGCCAGATTTTTTTTCACAAAATCAAAACTATAGATCCTATGCGCGCTGGCGTGAAGAGAGTTTGGTGTGTCTTCACCCTCCAGCCGTCAGATCATCCCTTAAATGGATCTAACGTCTATAAATCTTCAAGAGCACCATGTTCAATCACAGCTCAGCCACACTGGATCACCCAGTTAAGTTTTCAATTTATTTTTAATTATATAATTCTTTTATTTTATTTCTTTTCATTAATATATATGTATATTTTTTTTTACTTACTAATAAAACTAGTTTTCTAAAAATCCTTTTTTTTTTATAATAATAATATTTATTTATTTACTCACATTTATCTTATTTTATTTATATTTATTTATCCTATTTATTTTATTTATAAACTTACTATATTTATATTCTTTATTTTATCTTCTTTTTATTAATCATTATTTAAAATTAGTTTATTTATTTAAATACCTTTAATAAAATCATCTTAATTTTATTTTAAACGCCCTAATCAGGGTTTACGAAGAACATTGCCCTACACTAAAAAAATGTTATTTTTCTTTGTCCTTTTCAGGGTTGATTTTTCAAATACACTTCGACTACGCGCCTCCAAAATACGAAGCTAAGTATTCAATTTTTAAATTCAAAGTCTATTTTGTTTCCTTTTATTTGTAGGGTTTGCCCTTTAAATATGATGAACTCTGCATACATTCACATCTTTTTGCCTTTGCTTTGCTTTTTTTTTAGGGTTAACCCCGAGGCTTCCCGCCAACCATATCAGATCAAATTCGAAGCTAAGTGCCTATTTACTTTATTTATTTTAAATTTCTTTATTCTTTATTTTTAGGGTTAGTAATGTTTGCCTCTGAACTATAATGCACTCACCCTACTTTTTGTTTGCCATTTTTCCCGCCTTGCAGGGTTTGCCAAATGCCAAAGCTTCGCATAGTCGGTAACCCTAAACCCTAATTATTACTTATGTTAGAATTATTTGTTTATTATTCCGCTGGTTTCAATTCCCCTCTCCCTCCGCTGGTTTCAATTTCCCTCTCCCGTTATTGCTTTAATTATTAATTGCTGTGGTTAGTAATTTTAGGGAGTGATAACTTTGAATTGAATCTAGAATCACTTAACTCTAAGATAAATATCTGAAACTGATCACGTGATTGGTGCACACACGCACACTTTTTCTGGTAACCTCTCTGTTGCCTGTTGCCTGTTGCCTTGTTGCCTTGTGTTTTTGCAGAATAGCCAGTCCCTCGAATACGAGGATACCTCAGCCGTGTTGCCTCGATTAAAGATCACGGTCCCTAATGATGCTGCCTTCGATACACATGATCTCGACCCTCGGAAGTTGCCTACGAAAAGGCTGAGGTATCCTCTGGCTGCCTACGAAAAGGCTATTCTAGTTCTTCCCTCAAACTACCTGCCTCTTTATGGCATGGGACAGTCTTATGGCGAACAACTCTCGATGACCCTTCAACCTCCAAATGAAAGGCTTCCTGCCCTCTTATGGCATGGGTAGACCCTTTCACCCTGAAAGGCTAAAAGAACATTTTTCATCTAACCAGGTAATTGCCCCTAATTGCTTTGCCTTGCTCTAAAACCTTTTTCATATTCTTTCTCATAAACCTTCAAAAGGGCTACGCTCATTTACGAGCTAAAGTCCCTATTCTTTTTCTTCTACATTTCTGAAAACAAAGAGCAAAGCAATTAAGAGCCCATGGAAAACCATGGATGCAAAGGGTGCCTTACACCTTCCCTTTGCATAATTACCCCCCGAACCCTATTTTATTTAAAAGGTTTTTCCTGTTCTTTTAGCCTTTCTGATTAAATTTGGATAAAATAAAAGTCGGTGGCGACTCTTGCTTAACCGCGACATTTCGATAAAAAAGTCAGTTATCCGTATTACAGGATCTTTCTTACCAGCTTTTCTTCAGACATTTTTTCTCCTAAGGCTCCTGAGGTATTTGCAATCTCAAGGATATTCATGTAGAACTCATGAATGGTCTCATCCTCTTTCATCTTGAGATTTTCAAACTTGGTGGTAAGCATTTAAAGTTTAGACATCTTCACTTTGGATGTGCCTTCATGAGTTGTTTTGAGAATATCCCAAACTTCTTTAGCCAGATCACAGTGCTGCACAAGTCTGAATATGTTCTTATCTATTCTACTGAACAATGCATTTAGTGCCTTGGAATTGCCCAAACCCAGCTCTTCCTCAGTTCTACTCCATTGTTCTTCAGGAATTAGAACAGCGGTTCCATCTTACACTACCTTCTCAGGATGTTACCATCCCTTTTCCATAGCTCTCCAGGCCTTGCTGTCCACAGACATTAGAACAGCTACCATACGAGGTTACCAGTAGTCATATTAGAGCCATTCAGAATGGGTAGTCTATTCCCAAACACTAACAACTCCTTCTCCATAGTACCAGAATTTTGTTGTCCCAAGATGATCGGAATTTTATATAATATGGTCTTCAGAATGGATATCGCTGCAAGTATACAGCTTAGTCGTTAAGTTTTAAAAGATATCGAACCCACAAGGACTGAGGGTCAAATAATATGGTCTTTACAAACTGAAAATAATTTTTGAAAATCGAATAAAATATAATCAACTCTAAAGCGCTCTCGCTGTATTTAGAGTTGATGTTCGATGACCGCTATCCGGTAAAAACCTCACACTTTCGTTATTTTGATTTTAGACCTAAAATAGGAAATCAGAACCAAAAAAATGCTTTTTGGAAGTTTATGCCAAATCGTTACTAAACCTGTCCGTCTGAGACCTTACACACCGGTTCAATAATTTAGCCGGACATATTATATTTTTCAATCAAATAGAAAACAAAATATGATGACATTAACGCAAGCATGGCAGTAGAATTATAAAGCAATATAAGCATGTAAATGAAACCTGTAAACTGAATGATTAAACTGAAGCTCTATGTTCCAAGAACTTCAAACTGGTTCAAGCAATTCTTCACGTAACAGTACAACTTCGGAAATTAAATACTCAAACTAAGTGTAGTAATCCTTCAATGCAAAGAATTACTACTTTGGATGGTGAATAGAAATTGGCTATTTAAGGTTCTGAATGTAAAATAACAATGGAAATAAAAAACTCAAAAACTATAAAATTCGGTGCAGAGACGAGAGAGGTTTTGTTGTGATATCTTTCCCTTTTATATGCTTCATAAAATCAGGTTAACTCTCGTGTAATCAGTCTTCCACTCTCCTCATTTTTCAGATTCAGAAACGTCTCACGTTTTACTGAGAAACAGGCGTGAATATAGCTGGGTAAAGGACTTTGTGCCGAGGGGCACACGTCACAAAACCACATCCAGTGCCGAGGGGCACACGTGAGTGCCGAGGGGCACAAGAGTTTTTTGCCTCCTGGACCTTTGTTCTGGGCTTATAAGCGTGGGCTTTGGATTTTTTCATTTTTTTTCTTCATTTTCTTTTTCTTGTTTGCACCTCTATTGCTCATTATTTCCAATACTCGAGATTCATTTAGAGTTCCTGAAACAAATAACAAAACAACATGAAACCATAATAAAATAAAATAATAACTAATTAAATGCTGCGGAGTGTGTCGTAATCAAGACCGATAATACGGTATAGTTTCGTGTTATCAAACTCCCCTATGCTTAAATCTTTGCTTGTCCTCAAGCAAATAATTATAAGAAAACAATTCTGAGAAAAAGATTTTAAATGCAATTCATCGCCTTACCCAAATTGTATAAGTCGCAAGATGGGAACATAATTTCAAAGCCACAGGTACGGTAAAAATACTGGAGAATCCCCACGTTTGCAAACCATTCCGAGTCACAACACTATAGCTTTCCCTAAAACTTTTTGCCTAATTTTTACCCGTTTTCATTCTAGCGCAATCACATTAAGCCCTTTACCTTTACATTCACATAGTAAGATAACCGATTAGTGATTATGATCCCTATTTTATCATTTTCACAACTGAGGAGTTCTGGTGCTTAAGGTTTTCGACTCCTTTTATTTATCCGTTTACAAATTGCGGGGGATCGAACCGTAGTTCTCCTTACCAAGTTTAGCACCAGAGAAAACTGAACCAATCTGCAGCAATTGTAATAATGTTTTTTACCAGAATCAACACTGTTGGGCTAAACGACTGGGTGAGGATCATCTAACTTAGTTAGGTGCTGCCGTTAGTTAATAAAGTTTAATTAATAGTTTAGGAATCATTCACTTATATTCATCGGCTTCCTACGTAGTTCATGTTAAGATGGTTCCGACTGCTAAATAAACTACTCGGGGTAATTAAGAAGGTTTAAAGTCTAAGGTTTCGGTAAAGTGTGTAAATACAAGGTCACATTCACAAAGAAGTTTTTGATCCATGGCAAACTCCACAAGAAAACAAACAACAAGGCTTAAGCAAAAGAACTCAAGGAAATGCTAGGTTGGCTATTCAAGACAAATCAGGTCGACCTGCAATATATCTAGGTCGACTCAAAACTAAGAAAACAAGAAAGTTTCAGAAATACCACAAGTAGGTCGACCTAAACACACTCCCAGGTCGACCTAAACTGAAAAGTTTTTGTCATATCATTGTTAGGTCGACCCACTCACATCCACAGGTCGACCTAATCTGAAGAATTCTTCAAAAAAGCTGAATTAACTGATTCTAGGTCGACCTAAACTAGCAATAGGTCGACTCAACTGGCAACAAATTCATTCTGACTCATTCTTACCTTTGTTAGGTTGACCTAAGCACCAAGGTAGGTTGACCTATCTGCTAAAAACTTCCCAAATCATGTGTTCACTCTGCTCCAACATACCAGCAACTCACATATATTATCCAAGGTTCAATTATTGCAAAACAACACCAACGACTGAAAGATACACAAAGGCTTCTCATCTTCGTTCTTCTTCATCTCCAACACAATTACACATAATCATTCTTGCGTTGAGGGTTAGTGATCGAGTTCGATAACGTCCATGAAACGGAATTGAAGATTCCTAGTGGGTGAAGATTTGTGGGGTTTTTGGTGAATAAAATCCGAGGGTTTTGTCCTCCAAGATAGGTGTTTCTTGGGGGTTTTTATCAAGAAGTTTCATCGAGGATCCATCTGAGTGTGAAGATTGAAGAACAAGGGTTCAAGGCAATTCAAGACACTGCAGAAAAGGGATCAAGTGAAGCTCTTGGATCACCTTGATCTGACTCAAGATTAAGGGGGAAGAAGATTCAAAGGATCGACAAATTCGGTTTATTGTTTATCGCCTTGTTTTCTTCTTTGTATATACTACTTTCAACATTAATGGAAGATTTCCCAATTTCAATTTGGAATTGGGGGCAGACGTAGTCGTAGCGAGGACGATCGACGAACTGCCTGAACAAATATCGTGTTCTTGTCGCTTTTATCTTTTCATTTACGTTCTGTTCATATTTGGTCATAATTGCAAAATTGATTAACGATTCAAGTGTTAGAATTGTGAATTAAGGTTCTGCATAAACATCACAATTCACCACATCTTGAATCATCATCAATTTGAACATTATCACCAAGTGTTTGTCTCTTTGCTTATTCCATTATTACTGCATTGCAAATCAAAGTTTGTCAATTTAGAAGTTAATTGATTTTCAGCTGTGAAACGTATTGATTCGATAACATATCACTTCATCGTTAATCTCAATTATCTTGTGGTTTTGTCACATATACGACCCTTGCAATAACGGTCCGGAATAGACGCAAGTCGATTCAGAACCGCTTTCGCTTTAGTTCGAAATAATTCCGAAAAACTCTGTGAGATCTATTCACCCCCCCTCTAGATCCTCAGGCCAGCGTCTAACAAGTGGCATCAAGAGCTCTTATTTATTCCGTGCTACGTGAAACACTTATTGGAAAGATGGCTTCCGGACCTAAAGGGGCTCACAATAGAGCTCCAGTTTTCAACGGTGAAAACTATGGCTATTGGAAGGATTGTATGTGTGTCCACATCAATGCAATTGATAGGAACATCTGGACAGCTATTGTCAATGGTCCCTTTCAGATCACCATGACAAATGCAGCTGGTGCAGTTGTTCCAAAACCAGAAAATACTTGGGATGCTGAAGATGAAAAGAGATATGCATACGATTGGAAAGCGAGAAACATTCTAATCTCAGCTCTAGGAGTTGATGAATACTATCGCGTTTCCCATTGTAGATCCGCTAAAGCTATGTGGGACACATTGCAAGTTTCCCACGAGGGAACGGATGATGTCAAACTAGCTAGGATCAATACGTTAACTCAAGAGTTTGAACTCTTCCACATGGAAGATGGTGAATCCATCGAAAACATGCAGAAGAGATTCGTTCACCTGAAAAATCGGTTAAATTCTCTTGATAGACCTGTTTCCAATGCAGTTGCTACTAACAAAATCTTAAGATGCTTGAACAGGGAATGGCAACCCAAGGTTACAGCAATAAAGGAAGCAAATGATCTAAACACCTTAGACATTACCACTCTCTTTGGTAAACTAGAGGAACATGAACAACACCTTAAATACCTTGACATGCATGAGAAAAGGGCAAAGAAAGATAAGAACATGGAGAAAGAGGTAGAGAAGAAGTCAATAGCTCTAAAAGCTTCAAGCTCCAAGACCTCAAGACAAGAGCTAGAGGATATTGATACAAGTGATGACGAAGACTCCGATGATGAGGAAATGGGACTGTTTGTGCGAAGATACAACAAATATCTAAAGAAAAATGGAGCAAAGCATTCTGACAAAGGCTTGATCAACTATAGAAAGCAAGCAAACAAGTTCACACAAGATGACAGCAACAAAAGAAAAATCAAAGGCCCTTGCTTTAATTGTGGGAAAGCCGGTCAGTACAAACCGGATTGTCCATACCTTGAGCAGGAAAAAGAGAAGAACCAAAGCAAAGGTCATAACAAATCTAAGAGAGCCTACATAGCATGGGA
This sequence comes from Vicia villosa, assembly GCF_029867415.1. NCBI lineage: Eukaryota > Viridiplantae > Streptophyta > Magnoliopsida > Fabales > Fabaceae > Vicia > Vicia villosa. The sequence goes on from NC_081180.1 coordinate 177,553,449, forward strand.
AAGTGATTCATCTAGTGAAAGCTCATCAAGCGATGAAGAAAAATCAGCAAACCTATGTTTTATGGCTCATCAACACAAGAAAAAGAAAGCTGTAAGTCATCTTAAACCTGAACTCGTAGATAAGGTATCTCATTCTCAACTAAAACTTGCTTTTGAAGAATTACATAGAGATGCAATTAAAGCTTTCAAACTTTTGGCCTCAAATAAGAAAATCTTTTCATATCTTGAATCAAAAGTTGAGAAAACCGAAAAGGATATGGAAGCTTTAAAACAATCTATGCTAGACATTCAAAAGAATAAAGTTGAAATAGATCCTACATCATGGTTTGGTTGTGAGACATGTCACATTTGGCAAAAAGAAGTGAGAGATCTAAAAGCCAAGTTAGACAAGGCTCTACAACCAAAAGTGACCTTTGCGGTTGATCCAAATAAGTTCAAAAGATCGTATACTCCTTTATATAGTAAATACACTTTTGTACCAAAAGTATCAACTAGCAAAACAACATATTCTCATCATATTACCTGTCATTATTGTTGCAAAAAGGGTCATACCATTGAAAAATGCAAATTTAGGAGGATTTTAGTTCCTAAAGGAGTATTTCAATGGTTGCCTAAGTGCGACAACTTCTGTACTCACCACCTAGGACCCAATGAAGATTGGGGACCTTCCATTCTAAATTAATTTTGCAGGAAAAGTGTCTTGACATCGCCGAAAAGTGGTGGTTCCTTGATAGCTGATGCTCAAGACACATAAAGGGAGACATATCACTTTTGGTATGTCATCTATGAAGAACTATTCTTGGCAAAGGAAATGTAGGTGACCTGGCCACCACAAATGTATAAGATACATCACAAATACAAGTTAACCCGAAAAACACAAAGGACGCATTACTTGATGTGCAATTGGCAAATTGCATTGCAAGGAAATTCAAACCTATTCTAAGCAGAATAATGTTTGGGACCCTGTCCCGCATCCGGGAGAACATCAAGTAATCGATACTAGATGAGTTTTTCGCAAAATCAAGCAATCAAGTCATGAAACATTCTATCAAGACAATTCATCATCAAATCTAGGAGTATGGCACACTGACAAGAGGATTCCACACAATGATGACAAAACATCTACACATTGAGAAAGCGGTAACATGTTTATTGTTCACTTCCAAAAATTTTATTGATACTATAATATGCTATCAATTAACATGCTTATAGTGACTTCATGTGTGTTTATCCATATATCTCAATTACATATATGTGTCTATCATCTCCATTCATAATATGTCATGTTTTGGGCATACAAGCAAGTAGCTAAGCATAAATGCATCATATAGTAACATCCTTAAGGCATTTCAAACAGTTGAAGCAACTTAGGTCGACCTACCTTGCATCTGTGTCGACCTACAGAAGAAAACTTTCAGCAAAAACCAAAAATGCCCAATTACGTCGACCTACCCTCCTTTTAGGTCGACCTAATCTGCAATTTTTTTTAAAGGCTTCTCTGTTAGGTCGACCCAGCCTTCATTTAGGTCGACCTACTGCTTCAAAAATTCCCAAATTTGGGTCTGTTGGTCGACCCGACCCATCCCCATCATTCATAATCTTTCCTCTTTTCATTCCCACTCATTCTCATATCATTGTGTACGGCCAACCCTAATTCCTCAAGTTCAAAGAGTGTCAAAAATCATCCCTCTCACACAAATCATCAACAACCATGCCTCCAAAATCAAGAAAGGGAAAGGAAATTGCCTCTGGTTCATCATCTCAACCGGTAAGTGCTCTTGTTCATCCTGATTGTAGGGAAAATTTTGAGAAATGGCAGATGAAAAGAAAAATTGTTAAGCAATATACCTATGATCCAAATCTTGTCGAAAACATGCATATCCCCGATGTTGCTGCTTTGATTGAACATCAAAATATTCATCCCTTAGTGCAATGTGATACTCCGTACTGTGAAAATACCGTCAGGGCTTTCTATGCAGGATTTACAAAAGGGGATGGTTGTAATTTCCGATTCAAAATGGGCTCTAGGTCGCATGTTGTTGACAAACGGGCTTGGATTAGTATCTTTGGTCTCAAAATTATAGGTGATGAATTCTGTATGGAAGACGGGGATGTACCGAGAAACTATGACCATGTGGCCTACATGAAGTCTATCCTCAAAGACCCTTCCGTATTTGACAGACCTAATGAAACAATAACAGCCGGTCACCTGAAGCGAGATCCTAGGCTCCTAAATTGGGTCATCTCAAGAATCATTCGACCAAGAGCAGGAGGGTACTCAAGAATTGAAAGGAATGAAGTTGTGCTCATGTATCTGCTGCAAAACAGAACGCGTATACATTGGCCTCACTTCCTAGCTGCTAAGTTTCATGAGGTCCAACAGAAAACTACAGCTCTGTGTTATGGATCAATCATTCAAACAATTGTCAATCACTTCGGCATGCGGCTTGATCACTTACACTACATCAGCATACACCAATCTCAAGAATTCTCACAAACCACCTTGACTCTTATGGGATACCATTGGAATCCAGTTAGGAAAACCTACTATCTCATTCAAAAAGGAATAGGGAAGGTTATTTACAATTATGATGATCCCACGGAGTTTGGAAACAATGCAGGAAATGAAGAAGAAGGACTTGATCAAGACAATGCAAATGATGATGATCATCACATGGAAGATGTTGCACACGATACGGACTCAAATTGGCAATATGTACCTCCTCAAGAGGAAGAAATTCCTTGGGGATACACTGCTCCACCTCCGCCGGATCAATCGAACATCATCTCCATGCTTGAAAATATGCAACTCCTACAGCAACAACACTTCGACACACAGCAACTTCAGTTTCAGAACATGCAACAACTTCAACAAGATCGATATGACGAACAACAACATCAATATCAATCACTATACAGCCTGGTTCAAGACCACAAAAGCGATTTTGAGACTTTTGCCTCCGACTTGACTCTAAGACAGAATCAGTTTGAGGAAACGGCATTGCATCGTCATGCCAACATAAGTCAAAGCTTTAATACTTTAAACCACTCCGTGCTTAATCTGTTGGAACAAGTTGAAGAAGACCGTCCTCAAACATTTCAAAGAGGAAGAGGAAGACGGGGAAGGCGTTAGGATGCATATCTTTTCATTCCATCATATCATTACATCTCATTCCATCATTGTCATGAATATTTACTAAGGATTTCTAAGTACTTAGTTTAGTTTTCTTTTAAATTTGTCTGAATATTATGTGTGCTTGGTTGTAACATTAAAAGTTTTTTTTGGATATTATGTCACCTCTACTTGCTTCTGTTAACGATTATGTGTGCTACGTTCCTACCTTATCTATTTTATACTGTCTCTTGTTTCCATTACTCGTGCATTTTTTTTGATGTTGTCAAAGGGGGAGATAGATGCTGAGAGTACGGGGAATAGATGCTGAGAGTACGGGGGAGCTTAGTTATGGATGCTGAGAGTATGGGGGAGCAATCACTACTTGTTCTGCTAGTGATGTCACTGATTGTTTGCCATCATGAGATGTCATTGAGTGTTTGCCATCATCAAAAAGGGGGAGAATGTAAATACAAGGTCACATTCACAAAGAAGTTTTTGATCCATGGCAAACTCCACAAGCAAACAAACAACAAGGCTTAAGCAAAAGAACTCAAGGAAATGCTAGGTTGGCTATTCAAGACAAATCAGGTCGACCTGCAATATATCTAGGTCGACTCAAAACTAAGAAAACAAGAAAGTTTCAGAAATACCACAAGTAGGTCGACCTAACCACACTCCCAGGTCGACCTAAACTGAAGAGTTTTTGTCATATCACTGTTAGGTCGACCCACTCACATCCACAGGTCGACCTAATCTGAAGAATTCTTCAAAAAGCTGAATTAACTGATTCTAGGTCGACCTAAACTAGCAATAGGTCGACTCAACTGGCAACAAATTCATTCTGACTCATTCTTACCTTTGTTAGGTTGACCTAAGCACCAAGGTAGGTCGACCTATCTGCTAAAAACATCCCAAATCACGTGTTCACTCTGCTCCAACATGCCAGCAACTCATATATATTATCCAAGGTTCAATTATTGCAAAACAACACCAACGACTGAAAGATACACAAAGGCTTCTCATCTTCGTTCTTCGTCATCTCCAACACAATTACACATAATCATTCTTGCGTTGAGGGTTAGTGATCGAGTTCGATAACGTCCATGGAACGGAATTGAAGATTCCTAGTGGGTGAAGATTTGTGGGGTTTTTGGTGAATAAAATCCGAGGGTTTTGTCCTCATAGATAGGTGTTTCTTGGGGGTTTTTATCAAGAAGTTTCATCGAGGATCCATCTGAGTGTGAAGATTGAAGAACAAGGGTTCAAGGCAATTCAAGACACTGCAGAAAAGGGATCAAGTGAAGCTCTTGGATCACCTTGATCTGACTCAAGATTAAGGGGGGAGAAGATTCAAAGGATCGACAAATTCGGTTTATTGTTTATCGCTTTGTTTTCTTCTTTGTATATACTACTTTCAACATTAATGGAAGATTTCCCAATTTCAATTTGGAATTGGGGGCAGACGTAGTCGTAGCGAGGACGATAGACAAACTGCCTGAACAAATATCGTGTTCTTGTCGCTTTTATCTTTTCATTTACGTTCTGTTCATATTTGGTCATAATTGCAAAATTGATTAACGATTCAAGTGTTAAAATTGTGAATTAAGGTTCTGCATAAACATCACAATTCACCACATCTTGAATCATCATCAATTTGAACATTATCACCAAGTGTTTGTCTCTTTGCTTATTCCATTATTACTGCATTGCAAATCAAAGTTTGTCAATTTAGAAGTTAATTGATTTTCAGTTGTAAAACGTATTGATTCGATAACATATCACTTCATCGTTAATCTCAATTATCTTTTGGTTTTGTCACATATACGACCCTTGCAATAACGGTCCGGAATAGACGCAAGTCGATTCAGAACCGCTTTCGCTTTAGTTCGAAATAATTCCGAAAATCTCTATGAGATCTATTCACCCCCCTCTAGATCCTCAGGCCAGCGTCTAACAAAGTGAATACTCAAAACGATTCAACATGCGTGGGGGTCCTAAAGTATTGGGACCGTACCTATTTTCTAGCGATTGGTAACTTAAGTACTCTTCGGGTGTTTAGATCTATGCATTTAAATTCTTAGAATTTTGTTATGGTTCAAATAAAAGTGGAAGTTCGGACAAACACACGAAATTTGCATTATAAACTCGAAAGTACACAATTTTATTCAAGGGAAATTGCGGGAAAGGGAAATTATGCTGAAAAATAAATCTACTTTGAAAATAAAAGACATAAGGCATAAAATAGATTCTAACTCCCCTATGCTTATTCCAAGCATTATCCTCAATGCTTATGCTACTGGTCGCCTTGGTCGGGAGGTGGTTGGATGTTGAAGTGATCGTAGAGGCCATCCACCCGCATAGAAAGTGCTTGCATTTGGCCGCTTAAATCCTACATGCCGTTGTTGGTCCAATTGGCATAGTCATGTTGCTCTTGTTGTATTTAATGGATTTGTTGTGTCATGTCGGCGTTGTGGTGTACCAATTTGTCGTACATAAAGTCGATAGTCACGGGGATAGGCCTCATTCTTCCTCCTTGTGTATTTGAGGGACCAGCTTGATCTTCAGGTGTCATTTGCATGTTGTCTTGGTTGTTACCACCTTGTTGTTCTAATTCTACCTCCATTTCGTCCACAGCCGTATTGTCTTCTTGAATGATAGCTCCAGGAGCGGGTGCGTTTAAATCATAGAGCCAGTTCTGCAGAATCCTTGGGTTGGTGCGTGCTCTATTTGGTAGTACGATACTTGGGACTTCTCTGTTGCCTACCATCAGCGTATATCCTCCAGCCACACTGTTCTTAATTAAATGACCGGAACGACAATTGTTGATGTTAAGGAAGGTAGTTATCAGTGTGGGCATTTCTCCAATAGTATTCCTCAGGTTCAGCTTGATGGCTATGGACGTAACAAAACCGCCAATACAAAATGGAGTAGTTCCTTCTCTTGAAATGAGGTTGTGGATATATTGGAAAATGAAGGAGCTAGCATTTATCTTCCATTCTTGTGAAAAATAACATTGCATGATAAACAACTCTCTTGCATTAACTTTGTTGTTGTTAGAACGAGCCATGATGGTGTTAGATAAAATGCGATGAAAATACCATATTGTCGGGTTATGAATTTGAGAGGCAAGTAGCTTATCCCATCCAGTAGGGCGTTCACCGGTTAGGCGTTCCCATACTCCGAATCCCATTGCCATCCAATCCATGTCGGAGGGAATATGATAGTGTACACCTGGAGTTCGCGGGAAATCGAACATTTCGCTCAACTGCGTTTGAGTTAAAGAATATTCATTGTTGAGCAATCGAAAATGTGCGACATCGAATAGGTACATACCATCAGCGAGGGGTGACGTATGAAAAGGAACTTAGGAACTCCAAAGTCAGAGATTCGACGGTGGGGTGTCTCAAATTGCAAACGTATTGCATGTTGGACCACTATAGCTTATCTCTTACATCTTCATATATTCTCAGCCTGTGCATGCACGTCTCATCTGGATATCTTGTAGCTGTAACGGAATGATGGCAATAGGCTAGGTATCTATCTCTTTGGAGCTCACCGCGTTCACCTTGGCGAAAAACAATTCCGGTGAGATCTGACTCTCCCCTATTTGGTTGAACAAGTTGGTTTCCTCTTCTAGCCATGGATATAATTTTTCAAGGTTGATTTGTATAAGGCCAAGGAAAAGGAGAAGGGAGAATGTTTGAGAAATGATAAAGTTTGAGAAGGGTTGAAGTATTGTGTAGAGAGGAGGAGATATAAAAGGTTGTGGAGAGTTAAATGGGGGGAATTGAAAGTTAGATTTGAATTTTGAATGTTAAATCAATGCTAATAATTGTGATGGTTTGACGGTCATAAATTATAGAGAATCTTGGAAGAAAAGAGGAAAAAGAATGGACGAAAAAAATTCTGTGATGCTTTTCTGCTATGCGTTTTAAAGAAAAAGGAAGAAAAAGGAAGGAGTGCCGTGGGGAACCTCCACTGTCGAGCGGCAGTGTCCTAAATTTAAGAGTGAGTGGCAAGGGGCACTGGTACTGCCGAGGGGCACTATGCTGCTTCCTAATTTTACTTCTTTTCCAAACAGAACAAAATAATTCATTTACGCACAACATCACATGCTAGGTAACAGGTCCTCATGCATAGTTCAAATTACTCATCACTACCTATGCATGCCAAGATTCTTAAGTAATAGGCCTAGGGAAGAACATTGTCATGCATGCTATGACAAGTTTCAGTTTCAATGTTTACTGTCAATTAATAGTTTGACTACGATATATGCATGCAATGTGATTGGGTCAAACAATTAAGAGTGAGATATCATAGCACAGATTAAGTCTTTATACAGTTTCTTTATAATAGATAAAAATTGATTAACCCAATATAATTTTACTTAAGTGAAAAGGTAAAGAATTTCTCTCTTTTCTTTTTTTCTGCTACATATGGTATATGTTTGTTATAATATAATGCATTGTAGTAGCAGAAATATAACAAAGGTATTTAGTCAAGATCATCAGCATAAAATTTAGCAGACAGATGAAAATAGAGTGGAAAAGTCAAAATTAACTAAAAATGAAATAACTCTGAAAATTAGAAAAATGAAATAATTCTGAACTTCCAAAATAAGTTCTAAATGTAAACTTCAAAATAAATCCAAAACAGGAAATCATAACTAAACTTCAAAATAAATAAGCTTCAAAATAAATCAAAAACAAGATATCCTAACTAAACTTCAAAATAAATAAGCTTCAAAATAAATCAAAAACAGGAAATCCTAACTAATTCCTTCCCCCCACGCTGAAACAGACAGTGTCCTCAATGTCAAAGCGCTTAAGTAAGAAAACCAAACAACATAAAAACAATCTTCAGCCACGATTAAGAGAGTGAAAATTTTGATTAAGATAATCGAGCTGCTCTGTCACCAAGTCCATGAAACCATGAAAATACAAACGTAGAGTATTAAGCTCTCCAAGTAAGCTAGTAATCTGATTTTCTAAATTCTGAATAGCATTGGAAGTATCGAGAGGCGGGGGTCCAGCAATCACTGGAGCAGCAGACTCACAAGAAGAAGTAGGAGGATCTGGAGTCGGGAGGCGGTGCTCAGGAGAAGGGAAGTCGTAATAGTGAGGAGGTAGAGTAGGATCGGACTCGGCGTCAGAGATATGATGCTCATAAATCTGGGGAGTCTCAGGTGAATGAGGGGTAGGTGGATGAATCAGGTTAAATAACCAGTTAGCTCGGTTATGAATACTTGTGATAGGGTTAGGTAAAACAAATTGGTACACCACTTCATGGTTAATTAGTAGGTCAAACTCAAGTGGTCCTAAACTTCTTATCAGGTGTGTGTTAAAGCAGAAACGGATATTCATAGGATGAATTCCGCCATAGGGGTTTAATCTTAGAAGTGGTTGTCGCATTCCTACGGCATTTGCTATCATGGTAACTAGGCCTCCCATAAGTAAAGGTGTATGATCGGTCTCAATGATATGGACAAAATTGGCGACCATAAAGATACCAGCATTGACAGGACGGCCTTGTGAAGCGCAAAACATAATGAAAAGCTCATCACGTGATACTAAGGAAATGTGTTGCTCTTTTCCAAATAGGGTATGGGCCAGGATCTTATGGAAGTACCTAATAGCAGGGTTATGGATACTCTCTGAGTACATATCTTCAGGTTCAGGGTGGTAGTTACCAGTTATACTACCCCAAAAATAGTCAAGCTCGCGGTGTTCGAGGAGCTCCTCTTGGGTGACAGTGAAAACATAAAGGCCGCTAGGAAAACCTAAAAGGTTAGAAAATTCGCTATGGGTAAAGCGGTAATCAATACCAAACAACCTAAATTGGATCAAGCCACAGTTAAATCCTAAACCATGGTTAGGCAGATAGTTCAAAGAACTAAGGAACTCAAGGGTAAGCCTATGGTAAGAACTAAACCTCCTCCTAATGGGTGAAGTATCCCAACCTATATGGTGCATCCAATATAAGACACTATCTCTAATGCCTAAGGCATTCATAGTACGGTCGTCAGCATAAATGGTGGGAGTCATCTCTCTATCAACTAAACCCTCAAACCACCTCATCTGACCTCTTCCCCTGAAAGTGATACTCATGTAGTCTACTCTTTGCATGATGTTAGTAGGCAATTAAAAGAAATTATCCTGAAAAAGTTTTGAGTAGATTTTGATATTAAGTCAGTTATTTTAGTCAAAAGCTGAAGAAAAATAGAATGATGTAGGGTAAAAAGAAAAAATAATAAAAATAAAATTAAATAATAAATAAATAAATGAATTAATAAATAAATAAAAACAAAAGTAATAAAATATAAATTTTAAAAATAGGAGAAAAAAAAGAAAAAAAAGAAAGATAAAAATAAGACAAAATAAGAAAGATGGATTGCCTCCCACAAAGCGCTTTGTTTAATGTCGGTAGCTCGACATCAGTCAATGATGTTTAAGTGGTAAGCTGCGTGGGAAGTTCTACTAATTTCATACAGTTAGAATATTCTTTGCTATCTACGAAATAGTAGTGTTTTAACCGTTGTCCATTAACTATGAATGGTTTGCTAGATCTACTCTTAATTTCTACAGCTCTGAAGGATAGAAAAATACTTAGAAAGGGGGGGATTGAATAAGTGTAACTTCAAAAACTTAGAAGATAAAAACAATGAACACAATTATTTTTATCCTGGTTCGTTGTTAACCAAACTACTCCAGTCCACCCCCTTAGATTGATTTACCTCGACTGAGGATTTAATCCACTAATCCAACTGATTATAATGGTTATCCACTTAGAAACACTCTAAGTCTTCTAGAGTATACTGATCACAACTTGATCACTCTAGGAATTCTTCTAGAGTCTACAGATCACAACTTGATCAATCTAGGAACCTTTTACAATCAATGTAAAAATAACGTTTACAAGAGTATAGATTTGCTTCTTATAAAGCTGTAATCATAACTGTGATATTTCTCTTAAGTTCTAAACTTAACACTCACTAAATATTAGAAGAGTTTGTGAGGTTGAAGATGAAGTTCGTAAGCTTTTGAATTTGACAGCGTTTCAGTATATTTGCACAAGTGTTCTTTTTTGCTTTTGATCAGAACTTATATTTATATGCGTTGAAAGGAAATGACCGTTGGGAGCATTTAATGCTTTGCGTGAATAGTACAACGCTGCATTTAATGTTTCACACTTTTGTCAACTACCTCGACCTTGCTTTTGCTGCTTTTACTGACTTTGCCTTTTGTAGCTTCTAACGTTCCTTTTGTCAGTCAAAGATTAGAAGTTTCAGCCTTTCATCTTGTACTTTCTTCTGGACTCAGATTTTGTAGATAACAACGTTTGAATATCAGAGTCATCAGCTTCGGTGCAGAGCATCTTCGGTCTTCTGACTTTGAAGAGCTTAAGCGTGATACCATCAGAACTTCAGAGCTTGTTCTTCTGACTTTCATTCTTCTGATGCTTTCCAGTTCATTTTTTGATTCTGCATGACCATCTTCTGATGTCTTGCCAGAGCATGTTCTGATGAAGCCATCCAGAACCTTCTGAGTCAGTTGCTTCTGAGCGCTGATTTGTGCATACTCTTTATATATTTCCTGAAATGGAAAATGCAAAGGATTAGAGTACCACATTGTCTTATACAAAATTCATACATAATGTTATCATCAAAACACAGAATATTGATCAGAACAATTCTTGTTCTAACAATCTCCCCCTTTTTGATGATGACAAAAACATATATAATTGATATGAATTTGTATCCAGAATATCATATGAACAAAGACAATTACACAGATATAGCATAAGCATATAATCAGAGTGTGTGAATATGTCTCCCCCTGAGATTAACAATCTCCCCCTGAAATTAATACCAGAAGAATTTATAAATAAAAGACTTCCCTGAGTATTTTTCCATTTCAGTTGAGACTTTCACTTTGAATAGAACTTCAGAACATTCAGAGCTTTTCTTCAGATCTTCCATTGGACAGTTGCAGAGCTTTGAATTTCTCTATGTAATCATTTGTATATTGTATCAGAGCATTCTTCTTGCTTCTGATCTTGGAGCTTCGGAGCACTAAGCTTGCTTCAATTCTTTAAGAGCTTTAGAATTGCTTTTCCCCATGTATTTGCTCCTCATTTTCAGCTTTGCCCAGAATATCACATTCCTGCAAAACTATCAGAGACAGAAAAACTTGCATATAATGTTAGGAATGTTGAGACTTAATCCAAGCAACTGATATTATAAACCAAGTCAATATCACATTCTCCCCCTTTTTGTTATAGCATCAAAAAACATAAAAGATTCAGATGAAAAAGACACACAGAGTGAAGAAAGAAAAGATAATTTTTCTTTGATAGAATCAGAAGATAATCAGTATAGAAATAGATGCAAGTCAAGCAGATGCAAAAATCAAAGAAAACACACTAATACACAAGACAGACTACGACTGGCTAAACTTAGAAGCTAAGACGGCCAGAAGGTTCTTAATCTCAGCAGTGTCTTCAACTTGCTTCTTGGTAGCTTCCTTTTGAGTCTGCATAAAAGATCTGAACTCAGCATTTGTATCATCTTGCTTGTCCAGACGACTAGCCAAGCTTGCTTGATTCTGTTGGAGCTCTTTCAGGGTGTTCAGCAGAACAGAAGTAGAAGAGCCAGCAGAAGTAGCATCAAAGCTGTTATCCAGAACAGGATGATTTGCATCAGCTTCAACCATAAGAACATCTTCATGATTTTCCTCAACAGGAATTTCTTCAGCAGGATGTTTTAAGCCTTCAAGAATTGCAGCCAGATTTTCTAGAGGAGATGGAGTCTCTGTTTTTGGAGGGTAGACAACTTCTGGGAAGACCATGTTAGGAGCCTTTTCAGAAGGATTCTCCCTTAGCCATTTGAACAAGGCCTGAAAATCTCCAAACAGAACCTTGTATGGATGTGGCTTCCATACAACGATTTCCAGAGGATTTTCTTCTTCAAGCTCATCAACAAACTCCTCTTCAAGAGGCTTCCAGCTGGTGATGGGATGGTAGTATCTTACATCATCATACTCCAGAAGAAATCCAGAAGGTCCAGGAGCAGCAGCTAGACAGTCTTTTTGAAGATCTAGAAAGTCAGATTGAATCTCCCTTCTAAAAACTCTCCAGAGCTTTCCAGCAGCTATATGATCCATCTTGGAGTCATGAGCAACCTTCAGAGCATCTAACCCTGTCTGTACCTTATACTTTAGTAATTCAAAATGAATATCAACAAAGGGTTCAGGAGGGTTAATTCTGAAATGGGTGATTGGATAGTCCGGATTAAGAACAAAATAGGGTTCAGGTTCTGTAGATAACAAAATAGAGGTGGTAGAAGAGAATAAAGAAGATGATGAATCTGCTGTGGAGGTGGTTGAAGGATCAATTAATGGTGAGATTCCAGAAAGAATGGAGGTGGTTGAGAAGATATTTTCAAAAGAAATTAGAGGAAAAACAGCATTTAGAGGTTAGGGGTCAAGAGTTGGTTTAGAATGAAGTGAACGACTTCTTTTAGTGGTGGTGGAAGAGGATGGAAGATCAGAAGGAGGTGGTCTTTTCTGAGGGGGAAGGTCAGAGGTAGACTAAAAAATAGAGGTGACTGCATTATCTATATCTTCTATGAGCTTCTAAAGCTGTTCAGAAGTTCTAGGAATTTTGAGGGAATCTGTTGATATGCGTTCAGAATTATTAACAGGTACAGAGTCAGAGATGACAATACCTAAAGGTTTCTTTTGCTTTTTGGCTTTCTTAGCATCAGGACCTTCTTCTGTGACCTTTCTCTTCAGCTTCTTCTGTTTCTTCTTCTTATCCTTTTTCCTTAACTCATCCAAAGAGGGAAGAGTTCTTCAACGAATCCAAGGCTGATCAATAGTAGATTGTGCTATAACACAGGATTTCAGATAGCGTTTAACTGATTTTGATAATTCTTCCTTGTACATTTGATAGAAACCAGCAACATGAGTTCTTCTGGTCAGAATATCTGGAAACACCTTTGGAGGGGTGGTTACTTTCTCAATCAACTACATTCTTCTTAAGGACTGAGCAGTTAGAATACTCCCACGAATAGCAGTCAGATATTAAGAAGAGCCAGCTGCTCTCAGAGTATCTATCAGACCACTCTCAGTCAGAATATCTAATATCATTCTTCCAAAAGGAATGGTATTCTTCTTAAGCTTGGGATACTTCAGACGTTCTTCTTCCCTTAATTCTTCAACATTAGACTTCAGATGTTAAAACAGAATATGAGGTAGATTGACTCTCATACCTTTTCTAATGCAGAACAAGGTGAATTTCTGATCTTGACTGATGTAGGTTACAGAGTTTGTTGATTTTCTGTGATATAAAGATCCCAGAATGATCTTTGCCCAAACTCTATAGGAAGGCTTCAAATCTGTGGTGTGAGGAGAGCTTTTTCCAGAAGTAAACAACTCTGGGTCAACTTTATCCCAACCAGTTCTACCAGGGAAAGCACCAGTGATTCCACCCATACCTTCAAGACTAAACAGTTTCCTTAACAGTTTCTCAGAGATAACCACTTCATGACCTAGCACGAAGGAGATGATAGCAGTTGGAGTAACAGTGGCATGAGTCCAGAATTCCTTAACCAAGATAGGGTAAACTGGTCCAATTAAACGTTCAAAGAATTTTGCCCATCCTTGTACCAACATTCCAATTTTGATTTTGAAATCATGGGCTAGAAGATTTTCAAAATCCACCATAGTTTCACAGAGAACTTCCAGTTCGTCGTAAGGAATCAAACACGTCTTTAATGGAGTATTTGCATATTTCTTTTACTGTTCTTGTTTTGTAGACGAAACCTTGCGTTGAACATTTGATGAAGAAGCCATTGAATCACAACTGAGATTACTGGGTTACGTAACTAGGGTTTATGAAAAGAGAGAGAAAGAGGCAAAAGTGCACAAACAATGAACAATGAAGATGAATGGAAAGAGATGAAATGATATAGAGATGCGTTTATATAGGCACAGATTTGAAATGATATGCAATAAGATTCTGAATGAGAAAGATTACAGACAATGAATCAATTAGCATTTAATGTTGAGTGACGTTAGGAGAAAACGTGATATTTGAAATGATTTGCACAGTTACCTAGGGTGGCGTCTCATCATCTGCACGCATGCTTGTCCCTTCAAAATTAACACATGTTCATCATCTGGAATAGCTGGTGACAGATGTTTTGCTTTAAAAGAAATTCTGAATCAACTTAGACATATGAAACGTTAGCAATAACAGAATCAGAATATCTAAATGAACAACAGTTCTAAAACATCTGATAAGAAAAAAATAAATGAACATTTCAAATCTAATCCATATATCAGATCTTCTCATCCTTTCATTCTGGGCATAAATCCATACTGATGTTCTTCAGAATGAACTTAAACCTATCTTTAGCAAGGGGTTTTGTGAAGATATCAGCCCACTGATGTTCTGTATCCACAAAGTTTAAAGAAAGAACACCCTTCTGAACATAGTCCCTAATGAAGTGATGTTTAATCTCAATATGTTTAGCTTTGGAATGTAAGATAGGATTCTTAGATAAACAAATAGCAGAAGTATTATCACAGAAGATAGGAATGATACTCTCATATATCTGATAATCTTCTAGCTGACTCTTCATCCAGAGCATCTGTGTACTACATCCAGCAGCAGCAACATATTCTGCTTCTGTTGTAGAGAGGGCAACCGTGGCTTGTTTCTTGCTGTACCAAGAGATCAGATGACTTCCCAGAAACTGACAGCTTCCAGAAGTGCTTTTCCTTTCAACTCTATCTCCAACGTAATCAGCATCACAAAATCCTACTAGGTTGTAATCTTCAGATCTTCTGTAGACTAAACCAACATTAGTAGTACCTTTCAGATACCTCAGAATTCTCTTAACAGCTGTTGAGTGAGATTCTCTAGGATCTGATTGGAATCTAGCACACAGGCATACACTGAATAAAATGTCAGGTCTAGAAGCAGTAAGATATAGAAGAGATCAAATCATACATCTGTAGAGCTTCTGATCTACCTTCCTACTTACCTCATCCTTACCTAATACACACGTTGGATGCATAGGAGTCTTTGCTTATTTGCTTTCTGAAAGATTAAACTTCTTCAGAAGTTCTTTCACATACTTGGTCTGATGAACATAAGTTCCTTCAGGAGTTTGATTGATCTGGATCCCAAGGAAATACTTGAGTTCACCCATCATGCTCATTTCAAACTCAACCTGCATAGACTTAGCAAACTCATTTCCAAGTGTAGCATTAGATGTTCCAAATATGATATCATCAACATAAATTTGGAAAATTAAAATATCCTTTTTAAAAGTTTTACAGAAGAGAGTTGTATCCACTTGTCCTCTAGTGAAACCATTATCCAGAAGGAAAGAACTTAATCTTTCATACCAAGCTCTGGGAGCTTGCTTCAGGCCATATAATGATTTCTTTAATTTGAAAACATGTTCTGGAGACTTAGAGTCCTCAAAACCAGGAGGTTGGTGGACATATACTTCCTCATCTATATAACCATTTAAGAAGGCACTCTTAACATCCATCTGATACAGAGTGATGTTATGCTGAGTGGCAAATGAAATTAAAAGACGAATAGATTCTAACCTGGCCACTAGTGCAAAGGTTTCAGTATAGTCAATGCCTTCTTGCTGACTATAGCCCTGAGCAACCAGTCTGGCTTTGTTTCTTACAACTTCTCCTTTTTCACTTAGCTTGTTTCTGAAGACCCACTTAGTTCCAATGATGTTAAATCCTTTTGGTCTTGGAACCAGATCTCAAACATCATTCCTTGTAAACTGATTAAGTTCTTCTTGCATGGCAATTATCCAGTCGGCATCTTCCAGAGCTTGATCAACAAAAGTTGGCTCAATTAGAGATACTAGACCAAATTGACTTTCTGCATTGTTCTTAAGGAATGCTCTTGTTCTTATAAGATCATCCTTCTTTCCAATGATAACATCATCTGGATGAGCAGAGTTGAGTCTAGAGGATCTTCTGGGTGTTGGTTCTTCAGATATTCTGAGATTCTCTAAAGAGGCAGCAACTTGATCTTCTAACTTTGCTTCTGGGGTCTTCATGATCTGAGTTAGAGATTTCAATATCTGCAAAATTCTCAAACTGCTTTGGCTTTTCAAGACCAAGCTTATCACTAAATCTGATATTGATTGATTCTTCAACTACAAGAGTTTCAGTATTGTATACTCTACAGCCTTTTAAGCGTTCAGAATATCCAAGTAGGAAACACTTCTGAGCTTTAGAATCAAACTTATGCAGATGATCTTTAGTATTCAGAATATAGCATACACATCCAAATGGATGGAAATAGGAAATGTTGGGCTTTCTGTTCTTCCACAATTCATAAGGAGTCTTATTTAGAATAGGTCTTATAGAGATTCTATTCTGAATATAGCATGTAGTGTTAATTGCTTATGCCCATAAATGCTTAGCCATATTGGTTTCATTGATCATGGTTCTGGCCATTTCTTGTAGAGTCCTATTCTTTCGTTCTACAACTCCATTTTTTTGTGGAGTTCTAGGACAAGAGAAATCATGGGCAATACCATTTTCTTTGAAATAAATTTCAAAGAATCTGTTCTCAAATTCCCCACCATGATCACTTCTGACCTTTATGATTTTGCATTCCTTCTCAGATTGAATCTGAGTGCAGAAGTCAAAGAACACAGTACGAGACTCATCCTTGTGTTTTAAGAACTTTACCCACGTCCATCTGCTATAGTCGTCTACGATGACTAATCCATATTTCTTCCCTCTGATTGATGCTGTTTTGACTAGGCCAAAAAGATCAATGTGCAGAAGTTCTAGCGGCCTAGAGGAAGAGACAAAAATTTTAGACTTGAATGCAGGTTTTGAAAACTTCCCTTTCTGACATGCTTCACAAAGAGCATCTGATTTCTATTTCAGATTAGGGAGTCCTATAACCAGATTAAGTTTGTTAATCTGAGAAATTTTTCTCAAACTAGCATGACCTAATCTTCTGTTCCAGACCCACTGCTTTTCACTAACAGACATAAGGCAAGTAACCTTTTGATTCTTAAGATCTTGAAGATCAATCTTGTAAATGTTGTTCTTTCTCTTGCCTGTAAATAGGATTGAGCCATCCTTCTGACTTACAGCCTTGCAAGACTTTTAATTGAAGATTATGTCATAACCATTGTCACTCAATTGACTTATGGACAACAAGTTATGAGCTAATCCATCTACTAAAAGTACATTAGTTATAGAGGGAGAGTTACCTATGCAAATGGTTCCAGAACCAATGATCTTGCCTTTTTGGTTCCCTCCAAACTTGACTTCTCCAGCAGATTTAAGCTCCAGGTCTTGGAACATATACCTTTTTCCTGTCATGTGTCGTGAGCACCCAGAGTCCAGGTACCATGACATGTTTTCCTTTGTCTTTTGAGCCTTGAAGGAGATCTGCAACAGGGATAATATTTTCCTTAGGTACCCACAGTTTCTTGGGTCCTTTTGGGTTAGTTCTCCTCAAGTTCTGATTGAACTGAGGTTTAGCAAAAGATCTATCATAAGATTTTCTGGTGTGTGCAACATATTTCTTGGTGTGTGTTATGTGGAAACTCTTAGAGTTAGATGTATGCTTTATATCAGGAGAATGTCCAAACTTGAACTGATCCTACAAAGGTTTGTATGTAATAGCCATCTCATCAACTGGTTCAAGTTTATATGGGGTTTCACCCTCATAGCCTATGCCCATTCTCTTGTTTCCACTTACACCATATATCATAGAGGCTAGCTGACTTCTACCAATACCTCTAGATAGAAACTTCCTGAAACTCAAGTCATATTCCTTAAGAATATTGTTCACACTTGGAATAGACTTTTCTGAACTTGAAGATGACTCAGCATCTTTAGATAGTTTTATAACTTTTTCTTTAAGTTCAGCATTTTCTATTTCAAGCTTCTTAGTTTCAGATGCAAAGAGCTTTCTCAGCTTTTTGTATTTGATACTAAGTTTATCCTTGATTTCTAGAAGTTCAGTTAAGCTAGAAACTAGCTCATCCCTAGAAAGTTCAGAAAATACCTCTTTAGAGTCTGAGTCTGATGTAGATTCTGATTTATCATCAACTGTGGCCATCAGTGCTATGTTTGTCTGCTCATCTTCAGAGTCTAACTCTTGATCAGAAGAATCTGAGTCATCCCAAGTAGCCATAAGACCTTTCTTCTTTTCAAACTTTTTCTTGGGCTTTTCCCTCTGAAGCTTTGGACACTCATTCTTGTAATGTCCAGGTTCCTTGCATTCATAGCACATCACATTCTTCTTGTCAGATCTTCTGTGTCCAGAAGATTCTCCTCTTCCAGGCCTTTGAAGTTCTTAAAGTTCTTGAACTTTATCTGTTTGCTTTTCCAGAGTTGATTTACTCTTCTGGATATCAGAGATAGTTCATCATCTTCCTCTTCTTCTTCTTCTGATTCTGACTCTTCAGAATCTTCTTCTTCAGCCTGAAAAGCGTTAGTGCATTTTTTATTATTAGATTTTAATGCAATGGACTTACCTTTCTTCTGAGGTTCATTTGCATCCAGCTCTATTTCATGACTCCTCAGGGCACTGATCAGCTCTTCAAGAGACACTTCATTCAAGTTCTTGGC
This sequence comes from Vicia villosa, assembly GCF_029867415.1. Taxonomy (NCBI): domain Eukaryota; kingdom Viridiplantae; phylum Streptophyta; class Magnoliopsida; order Fabales; family Fabaceae; genus Vicia; species Vicia villosa. The sequence continues at coordinate 177,572,208 of NC_081180.1, forward strand.
AATCTTGAATGCAGTCACCATAGGACCCCATCTTCTGGGTAAGCTTCTGATGATCTTCTTGATATGATCCACTTTGGTGTAGCCTTTATCAAGTACTCTTAATCCATCACTCAGAGTCTGGAACCTTGAAAACATTGCTTCAATGTTCTCATCTTCCTCCATCGTGAATGCTTCATACTTCTGGATTAGAGCTAAGGCCTTGGTCTCCTTAACTTGAGCATTACCCTCATGAGTCATCTTTAGAGATTCAAAGATGTCATGAGTTGTTTCTCTATATGTTATCTTCTCATACTCAGCATGAGAGATAGCATTTAGCAATATAGTTCTAGACTTGTGATGATTCTTGAAGTCTTTCTTTTGAGCATCACTCATGGCTTGTCTAGAGACCTTGATACCTTGGACATTAACATGATATGTGTAACCATCCAGCACTAGATCCCATAAGTCACCATCTTGACAAAGAAAGTAACTTTCGAGTCTATCTTTCCAGTACTCAAAGTTTTCACCATCAAAAACTAGTGGTCTATTATAGCCATTAAAACTATTGCTTCCATTACCATTGTTGTTTTGTTCAGGAGTAGGAGTAGATGGAGTTGTTTCAACCATTTTAACTTTTTGTTTTTCTCCCTTAATCTTTTGTCTAACACGGTTAAGTGCTTGCACCTAGAACCGACGCACTGATGCCAATTGAAGGATAGAAAAACACTTAGAAAGGGGGGGATTGAATAAGTGTAACTTCAAAAACTTAAAAGATAAAAACAATGAACACAATTATTTTTATCCTGGTTCGTTGTTAACCAAACTACTCCAGTCAACCCCCTTAGAGTGATTTACCTCAACCGAGGATTTAATCCACTAATCCAACTTATTACAATGGTTATCCTCTTAGAAACACTCTAAGTCTTCTAGATTATACTGATCACAACTTGATCACTCTAGGAATTCTTTTAGAGTCTACAGATCACAACTTGATCACTCTAGGAACCTTTTACAATCAATGTAAAAATAACGTTTACATGAGTATAGATTTGCTTCTAATAAAGCTGTAATCACAAATGTGATATTTCTCTTAAGTTCTAAACTTAACACTCACTAAATATTACAAGATTTTGTGAGGTTGAAGATGAAGTTCGTAAGCTTTTGAATTTGACAGGGTTTCAGCATATTTGCACAAGTGTTCTTTTTTGCTTCTGATCAGAACTTCTATTTATAGGCGTTGATAGGAAATGACCGTTGGGAGCATTTAATGCTTTGCGTGAATAGTACAACACTGCATTTAATGTTTCACACTTTTGTCAACTACCTCGAGCCTTGCTTTTGCTGCTTTTATTGACTTTGCCTTTTGTAGCTTCTAATGTTCCTTTTGTCAGTCAGAGATTAGACGTTTCAGCCTTTCATCTTGTACTTTCTTCTGGACTCAGATTTTGTAGATAACAACGTTTGAATATCATATTCATCAGCTTTGGTGCAGAGCATCTTCTGTCTTCTGACTTTGAAGAGCTTGAGCGTGATACCATCAGAACTTCAGAGCTTGTTCTCCTGACTCTCATTATTCTGATGCTTTCCAGTTCATGTTCTGATTCTGCATGACCATCTTCTGATGTCTTGCCAGAGCATGTTCTGATAAAGCCATCCAGAACCTTCTGAGTCAGTTGCTTCTGAGCGCTGATTTTTGCATACTCTTTATATATTTCCTGAAATGGAAAATGCAAAGGATTAGAGTACCATATTGTCTTATACAAAATTCATACATAATGTTATCATCAAAACACAGAATAGTGATCAGAACAATTCTTGTTCTAACAAGCTTCACTAGGCAGAACTTTAGTTATTTCAAAGGGACTAGACCACCTAGATCTAAGTTTTCCTGGGAAAGTTTAAGTCGATAATTAAATAAAAGTACGATATCTCCTATATTAAATTCTTTTCTCGATATTCGCTTATCATGCCATTTTTTTTGTTCTTTCTTTATAGATTCTAGCATTTTCATAAGCGTCTAATCTAAGCTCTTCTAATTCGTGAATGTCTAAGATTCGTTTTCATCAGTGGTAGTGTAATTTAGATTAAGGGTCTTAGTGACCCAATAAGTTTTATGTTCAAGTTCTACCTGCAGGTGACAGGATTTACCATAGACTAATTTAAAAGGTGTGGTTTCGATGGGTGTTTTAAAAGCAGTACTATATGCCCAAAGGGCCTCGGGTAGTCAGAAGACCAGTCTTTTCTAGACATAGCGACCATTTTTTCTAAAATCTATTTAATTTCTCTGTTTGATACTTCAACTTGTCCACTCGTTTGTGGGTGATAGGGTTTTGCTACACGGTGGAGAACTACATATTTTAATAGAAGTTTTTCAAGGATTTTTGATATGAAATGTGAGCCACCGTCGCTAATCACTATTCTAGGGATGCTGAATCTAGGGAAGATGATGTTTTTAAAGAGTTGGATTACTACTCACGTTTCATTTGTAGGAGAGGCAGCAGACTCAATCCATTTTGATACATAGTCCACAGTGACGAGTATGTATTTGTTACCAAATGAAGAAGGAAACGGTCCCATGAAGTCGATTCCCCACATATCAAAAACTTCAACTTCCAAAATACCTTTCTGAGGCATCTCGTTGCGTCTTGATATATTTCCAGTGCGTTGATACCGGTCGCAATTTATAACGGCGACGTGGACGTCTTTCCATAGGGTGGGCCAAAAGAGACCAGCTTGTAAGATTTTAGCACAATTTTTTGAGGTGCTTGCGTGGCCTCCATAAGGGGCAGCATGACAGTGAGAAATTATACTTTCCACTTCCTCTTCAGGGACGTAACGAGGGAAAATACCATCGGCTCCTCTCTTGAATAGAAGTGGTTCGTCCCAATAGTATTGTTTTAGGTCATGGAAGAATTTCTTCTTTTACTTGTAAGTTAGATCTGGCGGTAATACTTTAGTAGCTAAGTAGTTAACGAAATCAGCGTACCAGGGTAATGTTGTGTTAGCTATAATTGCTTCTGCAATTTTTTCTACTTTGGTGGTATCTTCGTTTAGCGTTTGTTTAACCGAAGCGATGTCTAACTGGGCTAGAAGTCTCTCATAAGGGAAATCATCATCGATAGGGACCTTATCAGGTTGGATTCCTTCCATTCTCGACAAGTGATCAGCAACCACATTATCGGTGCCCTTTTTGTCTTTAATTTCAAGATCGAACTCTTGTAAGAGCAGGATCCATCTAAGAAGTCTTGGTTTGGCATCCTTTTTGGTTAATAGGTACCTAATAGCAGCATGGTCAGTATAGATAATTATTTTCGCTCCCACTAAGTAAGATCGAAATTTGTCTAACGCGAATACGACAACTAAGAGTTCCTTCTCTATAGTGGCGTAGTTCATATGTGCAGGGTCTAAGGTTCTACTAGCGTAATATATGGCATGAAGCTTTTTATCTTTCCTCTGTCCTAAGACAGCTCCTATGGCATAATCACTCGCGTCACACATTATTTCGGTTCATTCCAATCTGGTGGTTGCATGATTGGCGCAGATATTAATGCTTGTTTAAGAATCTGAAAGGCTTCCAGACATTTCTCATCGAATATGAATTTGGCTTCTTTCATTAATAGCTCAGTTAGGGGTTTGGTTATCTTAGAGAAATCTCAGATAAAACATCGGTAAAAACCGGCGTGTCTTAAAAAACTTCGTATTTCTCTAACTGTTTTCGGGGGTTGAAGGTTTTCTATGATTTCGATCTTTGCTTTATCAACTCCAATCCCTTTATCAGACACGATGTGTCCAAGTACGATTCCTTGTATTACAATGAAATGGCATTTTTCCCAGTTCAGCACTAAATTGACACGTACGCATCGTTTAAGTACCAGTTCAAGGTTCGAAAGACATCCTTTGAAACTTTCTCCACATACGGAGAAATAATCCATAAATACTTCCATCATGTCGTCTAGAAAATCGGCAAAGATCGACATCATGCACCTTTGGAATGTTGCAGGTGTGTTATATAGTCCGAACGGCATTCGTCGATAAGCGAATGTGCCATAAGGACATGTGAATGTCGTCTTTTCTTGGTCATCAGGGTGGATAGGAATTTGGAAGTTTCCTGAGTAACCATCCAAGTAGCACAAATGAGAGTGTTTCGCCAACCGTTCGAGCATTTGGTCTATAAATGGTAAAGGAAAATGGTCTTTACGAGTGGCTTTGTTTAGTTTTCTATAATCGATACACATTCTCCATCCAGTTTGAGTGCGTTGTGCTATAGATTCTCCTTTAGGGGTTGTAATGACAGTGACACCTCCTTTCTTAGGTACGACATGTACAGGACTTACCCATTTACTGTCGGATATAGGGTATATGATTCCTGCTTCTAACAACTTTTGCACTTCCTTTTTCACTACATCGCTTAGAATTGGGTTAATCCATCTCTGATGTTCTCTCGAGGTCATACAGTCTTCCTCGAGCATAATGCGATGCATACAGATAGAGGGACTTATTCCTTTTAGATCAGATATGTTATAGCCTAAAGCGGTTGGGTATTTTCTGAGAACATTGAGCAGCTTTTCAGTTTCAATCTGTCCAAGATTAGCATTAACTATAACAGGTCGCTCAAGTTCTTCATTTAGGAATTCATACCTTAAATCATTGGGTAGTGTTTTAAGTTCTATGGCAGGTTTCTTCGGGCAAGGAATAGGGTCAGGAGTTAATGCTAGGCACTCGCTCAGATTATTGTCTTGGTATTCCTTACGCCAGTTATCGTCCTCAAAAACAGGTGGCATTGGTATTTTCAACACTTCAGAATAGGTGTTTTGTTGTTTTTCCATTTCTTTAACGCATTCGTCAATGACTTCCATGAAACAACACGAATCGTCTATGGCTGGGGCTTTGAAAAATTGGGAGAGAATAAACTCTACTTTCTCTTCACCGACCTCAAAAGTTAGCTTTCCTTTCTTCACATCTATAATGGCTCCAGAAGTTGCTAGAAATGGTCTACCTAATATAATAGGGATATTAGAGTCTTCTTTAATGTCCATTATTATGAAGTTAGTGGGGATATAGAATTGTCCTATGCAAACAGGTACATTTTCGAGCATTCCTACGGGAAATTTAACAGATCGGTCAGCTAATTGCAAAGACATCCTTGTCGGTCTCAATTCACCTAGTTTGAGTTTTTAACAAATGGATAAAGGCATTAAGCTAACATTGGCTCCCAAATCACACAAGGCTTTGTCTATTACGAATTTCCCAATTACACAAGGTATAGAGAAACTACCAGGGTCTTTTAGTTTAGGAGGCATGTTATTTTGAATTATAGCGCTACACTCAGCAGTTAGTGTAACAGTTTCATTTCTACTATCTTCTTCTTATTGGATAAGATCTCCTTGAGGAACTTAGCATATGAGGGCATTTGGGTAATAGCTTCTGTGAAAGGAATGGTAACATTTAGTTGCTTCAGAAGCTCTGCGAATTTCTTAAATTGCCATTCATTCTTAGACTTAGCAAGTCTTCGAGGATATGGAATCGATGGTTTATATGGTGGGAGAGGCACATAAGGTTTCTCTTTCCAGATGCCTCTTCATTCTCATCCTCCTTTTCAGTTTCAGGTTGTTCTCTTGGTTTTTCAGTCGCTTTATCAGGTTTCTGATACATGGTTGGGTTTTGAAGCCTTGGATCGATTGGTCCATCTGACTCAGTTCCACTTCGTAATGTTATGGCATTAGCGTGTCCTTTAGGATTAGGTTGTGGTTGACCAGGAAATGATCCAGCAGGTGCGGAAGTAGTTGCTAGTTGTTGGGCCACTTGAGAAATCTGAGTTTCTAACATCTTATTATGGGTCTCTAGGCCATCTACCTTAGTTGCTAATTGCTTCAATTGTTCATCGGTGTGAACATTTTGGTTAAGGAAATCCTTATTTTGTTGAGCTTGGGTAGCAATGAAATTTTCCATCATAATTTCGAGGTTAGACTTTCTAGGAACATTAGGCATATTAGGGATGTTAGCAGCAGGTTTTTGGTAACCTGGCGGTACAACGTACAAACAGAGCGTTGTTATTTTTGTATGAAAAGTTAAGATGATTCTTCCAGCCAGGGTTGTAGGTTTTGGACTACGGATTCCCTTGAGCGTAGTTAAATTGATCAACCGAGACTCTTGCCAAAATAGCACATTCAGGGGCATCATGTCCAAGAACTCCTCATAATTCGCAGTTTGGAGTTACAGCAGCCACGGTGGCTGTGGGTGGTAAGGTCAAGCTTTCTATCTTTTGGGTAAGGGCATCTACCTTAGCATTCACTTTGTCTAGGCTACTAATTTCGTACATTCCGCATTTTGTTTGAGATTTCTCCACGGGAGTTCTTTCTCTTCCCCATTGGTAATGATTTTGAGCCATGTTTTCGATTAGTTGATAGGCTTCGTCATACGGTTTATCCATAAGCGTGCCACCAGCAGCGACATCTATTGACAACCTCGTGTTGTACAACAGTCCATTGTAAAATGTGTGAATGATGAGCCAGTCTTCTAATCCGTGATGTGGGCATATTTTCATAATGTCCTTATATCGCTCCCATGCATCAAAAAGGGATTCAGTATCCTTTTGTCTGAATCCATTGATTTGGGCTCGTAACGCATCTGTTTTGCTAGGAGGAAAATAACGCGCTAAGAAAATAGTCTTCAATTCTTCCCACGTCGTGACAGAATTTTGTGGTAAGGATTGCAACCAAGCCCAAGCTCTATCTCTGAGGGAGAAAGGAAAAAGGCGTAGTCTTATTGCATCGGCAGTTACTCCATTGGCTATCACTGTATCAGCGAATTGGATGAACTTTGTCAAATGTTTGTTAGGATCATCGGTAGGAACACCGGAAAATTGACGTTGTTGAATGGCTGTTATAAATGACGGCTTCAACTCGAAATCGTATCGGCTAATAGCAGGGTTAACGGTGATCTTGTGGGGCTCTAGTTGAGATGGAGTGGAATATTCTCTGAGTGGCCGGTTTCGCGGTCCTTCGGCCATTTCTACTTTCGGTTTGAGTTCTTCTTCGGATTCTTGGTCAGAGTCAGATTCTGACATAGCGGCTGATTCGTTTTCGGAATCTGAGGTATGAAAGGGAATGTTGTGATCTGAACAGTATTTCCTGATAGCTCGTCTTACGTTAATAGGACGCTCAGGTTCGTTCGTACTAAGGAATCACCTTTTGAGCGAGTACTTGGCATACAATCAACGAAAAAGGAAAAAAAATAAAAATTTGTTGCCTTAGTCTATCGCGCAACGGGTAAATCGCACTGTTGACTAAAATCAGTCCCCGACAACGGCGCCAAAAACTTGATCGGGATTTTATATAAGTCAATCGGGATATCGCTGCAAATATACAGCTTAGTCGTTAAGTTTTAAAAGATATCAAACCCACAAGGACTGAGGGTCAAATAATACGCTCTTTCGTTGGAGTTGGTAGCTAAGGCTTTCGATATTCATTGGTTTAGAAGTAATACTTAATTAAACTAAGGTAACAATAATTAATTAATCAGGTACTTAGACACCGGTGTGAAATAGTCCAACTTCCGGGTTTAGAAACTTAATGGCATATTTTAAATAAATGTAGTCACTTTTCAGAATAAGTTATTCAAGTTAAAAACCCTTACCTCACACTTTCGTGTTAATTGACTCAGATTATATTACCAGTCCTAAAGTCCGCTCTCGCTAAATCTTTACAGACTGAAAATAATTTATGAAAATCGAATAAAATATAATCAACTCTAAAGCGCTCTCGCTGTATTTAGAGTTGATGTTCGATGACCGCTATCCGGTAAAAACCTCACACTTTTGTTATTTTGATTTTAGACCTTAGGATGTAATTTACTTCCGTAAAAATACGACTCAACATTAAAATAGGAAATCAAAACCAAAAAAGGCTTTGTGGAAGTTTATGCCAAATCGTTACTAAACCTGTCCGTCTGAGACCTTACACACCGGATCAATAATTTAGCCGGACATATTACATTTTTCAATCAAATAGAAAACAGAATATGATGACATTAACACAAAACCACATATGTCTTCAGTTTACAGTTTACACGTCACAAAACCACATCCAGTGTTGAGGGGCACACATGAGTGCCGAGGGGCACAAGAGTGTTTTGCCTTCTGGACCTTTGTTTTGGGCTTCTGCGCGTGGGCTTTGGATTTTTGCATTTTTTCTTCATTTTCTTTTTCTTGTTTGCACCTCTATTGCTCATTATTTCCAATACTCGAGATTCATTTAGAGTTCCTGAAACAAATAACAAAACAACATAAAACCATAATAAAATAATAACTAATTAAATGTTACGGATTGTGTCGTAATCGAGACCGATAATACGGTATAGTTTCGTGTTATCACTAGATCTCACCCAGATATAGACAGGCAGGGTGCATGCTCTGATGCCAATTGAAAATTCTAGTAACTCACACGCAATGTCTTACTGGATGTTATGACATCCACAATAACACAGAATAATACTTTAAGAAGAAAAGCATAAAACAGTAAAGAACACATAGAATTGATTACCCAGTCCGATATACAACAATACCTACTCAGGGGGCTACCAAGCCAGGGAGGAAATCCAATATAAGCAGTATTAATTCAGAGCTAAACTCCCCCGTTTACAACTCCTCACTTAAGACCTACCCAATGCAATTATAATCTAGTGCTAGACCTGAGTATCTCCACTCACTCCCCCTCAATCACAGTAGTGATTACAAACAGACTTTAATCAAAAGAGAGAAGACAGACTTCAAACAACACACCTTGATCTTGCTTAAAAGCTTCAATCAAGAGACACACACTCGTGCTTAAAAGCTTAGAGTGACAAAATACAAAAACAACCTATTCCAATACAATCATTAAAAGACAATTGCTTGAAGTACAAGAGACTAAATACACAGACACAGAACTATGGTTCTTCACAATTAAAAATCTCTGTGTTCCAAATTAGAATTGCAGTCTTCTTATATGCAGCTCTTGGGCCTTGGGCTTTCCATGAAACAAATTAGGGTTAGCCAAGTTAACCTAAACCACACGTCATCAAGCTGTTATAGAGTATGCTGTATACGAAATCTTCTAGGAGAATATTCAGCACACAATAAAATGTTTCCTAAATTGTAGATTGAGAGAAATCAGGAAACATAATAGTAAAACATAACAGCTCCTGCTGTCAAACATGGATGTCATGACATCGGTCATGACATTCAACAAAAACCTGTATTAGCTTATACAAATGCAACCTGCATAACACCATATAATGAAGGATAGAAAAACACTTAGAAAGGGGGGGTTTGAATAAGTGTAACTTTAAAAACTCTTAAGATAAAAACAATTGCACAATGATTTTTATCCTGGTTCGTTGTTAACGAAACTACTCCAGTCCACCCCCTTGGAGTGATTTACCTCACCTGAGGATTTAATCCACTAATCAATCTTGATTACAATGGTTTTCCACTTAGATACCCTCTAAGTCTTCTAGAGTATTCTGATCACAACCTGATCACTCTAGGAAATCAATGCTTAGATACCCTCTAAGACTTCTAGAGAATCCGATCACAACTTGATCTTCTATAGTACCTTTACAAATAAATGTAAACAAATTCTTACAAGAGTATTACAATTCTTCTTAATAAGCTATAATCACAACTGTGATATTTCTCTTAAGTTCTAAGCTTAATCTCACTAAGATATTACAACAGTAATGAAGTGAGGTTGAAGATGAAGTTTGAGAGCTTTTGAATTTGACAGCGTTTCTGTATTTTGCGTGAAAGTGTTGTATTCAGCTTCTCATCAGAACTTCTATTTATAGGCGTTTGAGAAGATGACCTTTGGGAGCATTTAATGCGTTGCATGATCCGTACATCATTGCATTCAATGTTTCACTCTTTTGTCAACTACCTCGAGCCTTGCTTTTCCTGCTTTAACTGACTTTGCCTTTAATAGCTTCTAACGTTCCTTTTGTCACTCAGCGTAGCCTACCATCTTGTACTTGCTTCTGATCTAATCTTTGTATATACAACATTTGAATTAATCAGAGTTAAACAGCTTGGTGCAGAGCATCTTCTTGTCTTCTGACTTTGAAGTGCTTCTAGCGTGATACCATAAGAACTTCAGTGCTTCTGCTTCTGATCTCAAGTTCTTCTGATGCTTCAATAGACCATGTTTTGATTCTGCTTGACCATCTTCTGATGTCTTGCGAGAGCATGTTCTGATGTTGCATACTGAACCTTCTGAGTCAGTGCTTCTTGCGCTAAATTGTGCATACTCATCATATATTTCCTGAAATGGAAAATGCATAGGATTAGAGTACCACATTGTTTTATACAGAATTCATATACATTCTTATCATCAAAACTAAGAATATTGATCAGAACAAATCTTGTTCTAACAATCTCCCCCTTTTTGATGATGACAAAAACATATATAATTGATATGAATTTGCAATCAGAATATCAGATGACCAAAGACAATTACACAGTTATAGCATAAGCATATAAACATAGTGTGAATATGTCTCCCCCTGAGATTAACAATCTCCCCCTGAGATTAACAATCTCCCCCTGAAATAAATACTGGAAGAATTTATAAATAAAAGACTTTCCTGAGTATTTTCCATTTCAGTCGAGACGTTCACATTTGCCTAGAACTTCAGAACATTCAGAGCTTCTGCTTCTTGGTTCCATAGGACAGCTTCAGAGCTTTGAATTTCTTCTTGAATCATTGCATGCTTGATTGTATCAGAACATTCTTGAATGTACCAGAGCATCATCAGAGCATCTTTACATCCAAAAATGCTTCAGAACAAAGTAGACGACAAATGTCAGAGCATGAATGAATCAGAACATTCTTTTAAGAAGGAACATGTATCAGAGCAAAAACTTTGGTAAGTTCTTAAACAGAATGTGTATTAGAACATATAAGGGATAAGAATGTGTTAGAGCATATTCTGCCACGAGAATATCAGAACATTCTTCCTTCTTGCTTCTGATCTTGAAGCTTCACAGCACTAAGCTTGCTTCAATTCCAAGAACATGCTTCTTTATAGAATTGCATTTCCCCATGTATTTGCTTCTCATGTTGAGCTTTTTCAAAATATCTTCAATCCTGCAAAAAATCTCAAAGACATAGAACTTGCAAATATTGTTAGGAATGTTGAGACTTACTCCCAGCAACTGATATAATAAATAAAATCAATTATCACGTCTTCTCCCCCTTTTTGTCATAACATCAAAAAGCATTTAACAGATTCAGATGAAAAACAAACAATATGAGAGAAGATAATGTTTTATTGATTCAACAAAAACATATCAGAAGATACAGAAGGAGAGAAGCAGATACAAGAAACAAGAAATAACTAAGACCAAAGGACTACGACTAGCCTAGCTTAGAAACTATCTTGGCCAGAAGGTCTTGAATCTCAGAAGTGCTTTCAGTCTGCTTCTTCATGAAGGTTCTGAATTCCTCATGCGTTTCCTCATGCTTATCCAAACGAGAAGCAATATCAGCTTGGTTCTGTTGAAGAGCCTTCACAACATTCACCAGAACAGAAGGTCCCGCAGAAGAAGCTTCACAGCTATCGTTCAGAGGAACAGCATGCTCAACAGCAGCATCTATCATGAGAACATCGTCATGATTGACCTGAATAGGAAGTTTCTCAGTAGGATGATTCTCAGCACTTTGCTTCTCAACATCAACTTCTGACATAGAAGCATCTTCATCATATTCTGGTGCAGGAAGATCAGAATCTCCATTCTCAAGAGCCTGAAGAATTGTAGCCAGATTCCTTGGAGGAGTAGGAGCAGCAACTTCTGATGGATATTCAACCTCAGGAATAACCATGTTAGGTGCCTTCTCAGAAGGATTCTCCCTCAGCCAGTTGAATAGCCACTGAAAGTCTCCAGTCAGAATGAGAAATTGAGGCCTCCATACAACCATTGTTAGACATGGTTCATCTTCTAGCTCATCTAAAAACTTCTTCTCCTCAAGAGATCTCCAATTTCTGATTGGATGATAGTATTTACCATCATAAAGCTCCAAGCAGTAACCAGAAGAACCAGATGCCTCAGCAACACATCTCTTCTGGATGTTCATAGCATCATTCTGAAAATCCTTCTTAAAGATTCTCCATAAGCCTCGGATAGCAGCATGACCCAACTTGGAGTCATGAGCAGCTCTCAAAGTTTCCATCCTTGTTCTGAACTTAAGCATGAAAAGGTCAAAACAGACATCAATAGATGGTTCAGGAGGGTTAAAGGTGAATCTATAATCAGGGTACAGAAGGCAATAGGGTTTGGATTTTCTGGAAGGTAAAGAATGGGTTAGAGAAGGTGTAGAAACTGTGGTGAAAGTGGATGAAGATGAAATATCTGAAGGTGTTGGGGGAATGGCATTTAGTGGTTCAGGGTTCAGAAAATGGGTCTAACATATAAAGCATGTCATGACATTTTTCAAGACAATAAACACCCAGGTATGTTTTACCACAAATGCAACCAACTTGAAAACACCTACACAATGAATCGGGTCACTACAAAAGTGACTGCCCAAAACTACAAAAAGAAAAGCAAAAGAAAAACTTCAAAAAAGAAAAGAAAAAAAGTCTTATGGCTACGTGGGACGACTCAGAATCTTCTAAAGGAGAATCAGAAGATGAACGTGCCAACATTGCATTGATGGAAAATATATCAAGAGATACGAGCTCATCAGAATCTGATTCAGAAGTAGAAGAAGTATTTTCTAAATTCTCTAGATATCAATTAGAAAAATGTTTATTTGAAATTCTTGAAAAACATCAGAATCTCATAATCAAATATAAGAACCTGAAACATGGTCTAGTATCTGATTCTGAAGATTGCAGAAAGCTTAAAGTAGAAAACTCTGAGTTAAAAGAAAATCTTTATAAACTTGAAAATGAAAACTCGGTTATTAAAAACAAGATGAAACAAACTCGGGAAGATTCTAACTCAAAAGATTCTACATACTCTGATGATATCATAAAACAATATGATCATAGTTTTCAAAAATTCCTAGCTAATAGTATAAATCGAAGTAAAATGACTTCAATGATTTATGGTGTTAGCAGAAACTCTAGAAAAGGTGTAGGCTATATTAAACCAAAAAATGAAAAATCATATCAAGAAAAACATGTTGATGATTATGTCATTAAGGTCACACCTTTAAAGTCTCATTTCACCTGCGGTCACATTCATGACATAAAATATACTAGTGATTCTTACTCTGCAAACTCTGTTGAGATATTAAAACTCAATAAGAAGTTAGAAAAACTAACAAACAAGGACCTAGAAAGATATGGGTACCTAAGAACAAAATTATTTATATTGCAAATGTCTTTAACATCAAAGTTAAAACACCAATCATGGTACCTGGACTCTGGATGCTCTCGACACATGACGGGAAGAAATCATATGTTCCAAAGTATGGATCTTAAAGTAGGAGATCCCAACTCGGAGAAAGCCAGAAGGAATACAACACCAACTCCGAACTTTCTTTCAGAATGATTTGAAATAGATAATTTAGAAGCTTCAACAAACACAACAAAATTCAGAAGATCGAACAATTTCTTTTATGAGTTAGTTTCTCTTTTATCATTAAGTCTTTATTATTTTGTTGTTCTACTGACCCTTGTGAACATCTGATGAGTTATCTCTCCTAGTTAGAAGATAAATCGTGTCAGATCTCTCAAGACTTGAAAAAGTCATACATCATGATATTCACAATATCAACAACTATTAACTATAAGCGACAGATCACCTTCTGAGATCGAACACGTGTTCTGGCTCTTAATGGCTGAAACGCTTGAGTTGATGTATTGAGGTGCAAGTCACATCGGTAACTATTTTCAAAATCTCTCACGCTATCCCTCCTTCAGAAATCATTTATCTTTTAATCATTTCATGTATTTTTATTAATGCCATTAAAATCATGTTTTGTCCCCGTTGAAGTCACCTATATATATGCACACACTCTCACTTCTCTATCACCTCTAATTTTCACTTTCTCTTATCTTGTGGTTGTTCGCTTTATTATCTCTTCTATCATTTTTCCTTAAAAAGAAACCCTAAAACCCTTTTTCATCCCCAAGCTCCTACAATGGCTTCCTCTTCTCAATCACAACAAAATCAAGGTTCCGTTGCTCAAATCAATCCCGAAGAAAGCTATGTCGAACCTGTAAGAACCCTTCTCACTCCCATCGACTCTCTAGAAGTTCTCTATGAAATGATGGTGGATTTTGAAAGTATGAAAGAAAATGCCTGTGACCTCACTCAAGATGTTGAGTTTCAAGGCTGGGTAAAGTTCTTTGATAGGCTTATGGGTCAAGTTTTCCCTAAACTGGTAAAAGAATTATGGATTCATGCGACTGCTTCAAATCACCAAGTTACCTCCTATGTGATGGGGAATAATATTATCATTACTAAAGATCTTATTCGAAGACTCATACGCCATGATGGAAAGGGCATCAAGTGTACAGATATAGGAGACAAGAACGTTGATCTAAAACGTGTCTCCAAAAAAATCTTCACATTTGGACAACCTTCCAACAAATTCAAAGAGATGAAAAGCCATCTCAGAATTTGGGATAGAATACTTCTGGGTTGTATTCACCACCGCAAAGTAACAAACTCCTCAGACTACATCAACATTGATCAACAATACCTGTTGTATTTCATCTCCACCAAACAGAAAGTTCACCTCCCTCACTCACTATTTCCCACCTAAAAACGAGTGTCAAAGAAACAAGAGAAGATGTGAAAACCAAAAGAGACTGGATTCCTCTAGGGAGACTCATCTCAGATATTCTAACAGAAAACAGGCTAGTAGAACATCTAACTGAAACACAACAAACTGATGTTCTAGAAGCAATCGCTGGAAAACCATTCAACGCAAAGAATCTCAAAAAGATGAAGATTATTGAAGCAATTAAAAAGGATACCTCTTTCACCACCAAGGAAGTCATTACTACCAAAAGGGTGCCACTAGATAATTTCCCTCTATTCTCAGCATACACTACTCCAGACATTGTCGTCAGATATCTAGAAGCATGTAAAAGTGACGGAACTATTACATAAGTCAACATTCGAAATCTAGAGAAAAATAAACTGGTTTTTCATCTAGACAACCAACCATGGGTGGAGAAACATAATTCAGAAGCTAAAGAAAAATCTCCTGCACCTCAACAAAGGGTTGTGTTTATAGAGAAAGACAAGTCTGCTGAGACTTCTTTTGAGCAAGCAGCGGCGGCAGCAATTTTTGAGCTTCCCAAATCTTCTGTTGAGGCCTCATCCTCTCTGGTGTTGAAAACCCTAGAAGAACAGAAGAAGGAAAATGAAGTGGTTAGAGCCAGGTTGGACAAACAAGATGAAACAAATTAGGAAATCAAAGGAATTTTGGGCGCACAAGTGAAATCCAACAATGAGATCAAGAATCTTCTGGCTACCTTGATTACAAGACTCCCACCTTCTCCGTAACCTTAATTGTCTATATCCTATTATGTCTTCAATTATTTTTTTGTTTACTAATGTTATGTTCTTGCTTCATCTAAAATATTAAATGAATGAATATTTTGTCTCTATATTAATTGTGTATGTTTATGCATCTTTTGGATTATTGACAAAAAAGGGGGGAGAATGTAGAATACTTTGAATTCATAACAGTTTACCTGGACTAATGCCTCAAACATTTTTTATTTAATATATTTGTTAAATCATTTATTAAGAACGGGAAACTTCTGGATAAGGACTTTTATAAGCTTCATCCGAACGTCTAATTCAAGAACATAATCAGGGAAGTATTCTAATTTAAATCTTCTGTTTATTAAACTCAGGGGGAGTTTCTGATATCTTTTATGTTAATCATTTATTCAAAATATATGAGTTTTTGTCATCATCAAAAAGGGGAGATTGTTAGAACAAAGTTTGGTTCTACATCTTTGAAATAGTTTTGATGATAACAAACACATAATTTTAATAAGAACATATATACTTCCTAATCGTTAATTTTGTTACAGAAGTTCTGAAGCAGGAAACAATGTTTTTCATAAGTAGAAGGTTGCATTGAGGGAAGCTTATAAGAAGATATTCTGAACATTAAGGCTTCATCAAGAGAGGTTTACAAGAATAAGAAGATCATGTTCTGAAAGCCACTACAACAAACTCTCCAATATCAAAAGTAGTAAGGTTGTTTATTGCTCAGGTTTTGACTGTGATTTCTCAGAAGCAGAAGTTCTAATAAAGCTTTGATATGGAAACGCTTCTTGCACCAATGCTGACATAATGCTCTGATACCCATTTTCGTTACAAAGTATTAAATTCAAGATCTTCTATTAACGGCTAGATCATCAATTCTATGGACATAATTTCTATATTTGGAAAGGTATTAAATCATATTATTTCAACATTCCAAAAGTAAAAAGTGTATCTCTCAAACGGTTCAAAAGCTTAACTATATATTGAAGACACTACTGAAGCTAAACAAAGAGAGAATTCTCACGCACAAACTATTACGAAAAGATCTCAAATTACTATTCATTCTTTTATTTTTGTGCATTGCTCTTAAACTTTGTGTATACGTCACAGTTGTGATACAGCTTATTAGAAGCACTTTTGTAAACACATAAGATTTTGTTTTATTGTTATTGTTCCTTGAGAAACTGAGTTGTGGTTTATCTCAAGAAGACTTTGACGGTTGTCATTGTGAAGGTTTTGTAATAAAATTTGATTTAGTGGATTAAGTTCTTGTAAGAGAGAGGCAAAATCACCTTGGCGGGAGGACTGAAGTAGTTTGAGTTCAAACGAACCAGGATAACCAAACGTGTCATAAGTTTTTATTTTATCAAAAACCCAACCCAACCCCCTTATTATGTTTTTCGAACCTTCATTGAGTAATATTCCAGTCACCTTGTTTATGGGCATAAATCTCCTATTGGAGTTCAGAGATACGAAAAACCTCGCCTTGGTGATAACGTTCATGTAGTTTGTCCCAAATGCCTTTAGCCGTATTGATCAGTGCATTTTGATACACGTTCCTTTATGTTTGTACTTAGGTATTTCCATGGTTTGTTTTGTTTATTTTTATATTTTATGATGTTTTTATAATTTAGTTTATTTTTGGTTTAATTTCATTTTCGCACTTTATTTTTCAGCTTAAGCAATCTGCACAGAAACGATCATAACTAGAGTTCCAAGAATCCGATTGAGGCGTTCTAATAATTGCCGAAAATCTAAGAGAAAGAGCTACAACTTTTGCACTGGAATCAAAGTCAGATTCGGAGTTCATTTTTCCAAGAATGTCATTTAAGTCGCAGCATTAATTATTTTCGTTTTGGGTCATTTGTATTGGGCAAGGTTATGTATTTGAACCAGTTGGGCTGTAAACCGTTTGGTTCTCTCTAGCACCTAGGTTTGTCCGTAAAATTGAGAATTAACGAACACTATTCACGAAAATTTGAGTTTTGTACGATTTCATGGAGAACTAATCCATCTGAGTCGATCTACCGTGTTCAGGTTCTAATACTATGAGATTACTATAATTTTACAATTTAATTTCTATTATTTTCAATGATATTTTGTATTCTTGTATGCTTAATTCAATTGTATGAAATATATTGATTCAATTTGGTTGATTGTATGATCCTAACATAGACATGTTATGTTTGCTTAATTCGTACCGTGTCTGATCGATCGTGTTTGCTTAATTCATGATAATTTATCCCGTTTTCTTAATTCGGACATTAGGATCGCACATCTCGCAAACCTCACCGCGCTTGTCATTGAGTTTGTATCCAAATAGGAATGGAGTCCATAGGATAGTGAAATTATAGTAATCGATGATTGATAGGAATAGGATCGATAGATTAGCTTATTTTATAATCACTTTTTCAACGATCCTAAGCCAGATACTTAGAATCAAGCAAATTTGGTCGAATTAGGGTTCCATCGATGAACCCTAATTTGTTCTTGGAACGAAGCGCAAGTTTGATGGCGCGAGACCAAGAATGGAAGTTGGTGTTGTTGAGCGATGGTGAGACGATGGAAATATCGGGGTTATCACTAGGGTGCATATAAAACAGATCAAGCATATCAGTTTGATATGTGTGATTGGTAGATTCATGCTTCGTTTTTTGGTCAGGACGCAGTGAAGTTTTAGAAGTAGCTGTGTCATCATCAGCAGTCATGGAAGAAGGAACAAAGAAGGTAGAGGAAACAAGAAAAGGGGAAAGAGAATGGAAGAAGATGCAGGTAGCACTGTTGGGAAAAGGAAAAGGATGAAGGCGAACGAGGAAAAGAAAGAGGAGAGATATCAAATGAAAGGGAGAAATCCAAGTACTGGATAAGGGAGAAGATAGATGAGATAAGATGTAAAGTGTCAGAGAAAAGAATCAGAGTAATTTTACTCTACTGATACCATGTTGACAATTTTCGACTGAGGCATTAAAAATGATATTGAATGTGAAAACGTAACAATATTTTCGATTAATTGAATAAATTGTACAAGAGGCTATATATATATATATATATATATATATATATATATATATATATATATATATATATATATATATATATATATATATGGGGACGACTCAAGTGAGAACACTTGGTTATTATGAGAAATGAGAACAATGAATCACGACCATTAAATTTTGATTTTGTTGATTTTAATGGACTGGATTGGTTTCTCTTTCTATGATCCTTAATATTAATTTTAAATCAATATAGAAACAGAAACCATTTCAGTCCATTAAAATCAACAAAATCAAAATTTAATGGTCGTGATTCATTGTTCTCATTTCTATAATAATCAAGTGTTCTCACTTGAGTCGTCCATATATATATATATATATATATATATATATATATATATATATATATATATATATATATATATATATATATATATATATATATATCCTAACCAAAACACCATATTCATTGAAGCTTAAAATGTGAATTTCACATACCCCTTCGTGATCCTAAGAGTCTTTGAAATTGCATGCTCAATTTGTTCCTGGTTTTCTTATTTTGATTCTACTTTGAATTTTGACTTAAGAGTGATACTAGAAGTGTAAAAGTTTAAGTGTGGGGAATTTGATCAGTGTATTTTAATACACCACGTTTACTTTGTGCTAAGGGATTTCTATGAATTGTTGCTTATATTTGACTGTTTTGAATATGTTTCCTAAGTTTAGTTTATTTATGCTTTTATTTTAATTCGCCCAATCTTTAATTGTTTGCTTAATTCGGTAAATAGGAGCATATATCGCATAGTATCAATTACACTTGTTTATTCGAATAGCGATTGAATCCGCTTAGGGAATTAGAGTTATAATAACCAGTGATAGGTCGGAACTCGAATCAGTAGATTAGCTCGTTAATCTTATTCGTAATCAAATTCTTTTAATAATCTTAATCGAAAACATAAATCCTCTTTTTCCAATTGATTGGTTAAAATCAAGAATCCTTGTTATACGAATCGAATGTTGCTTCCATTTTATTACACCTTAATTTTTTGGTTTTGACCCGTGTGCAACAGCACAGCAGATTAGGCGTATGCAAAGAAAAAGAAAAAGTCCACTTAAAAATGAATAATTGTGAAAATTGTTGACAACTTTCTTAAATAGAGTGATATGATATCAAGAACTGTCATCGAAGAAAGCTAGAAAGTTGGATAAAATAACAAGAAATATTTCATAAACGACTTACTCTTGCAATTTAAGGACATAAACCTTTGCTAGAAAATTATAAGTGTGTCCTTCAATCGCATGTTTTACTCCGTCATAAAGTTTATAACTTGCAAAAGGTGGTTCACTTTCAAGCATCTGCATGAAATTAATCAACAAGCATTAAGTTAAGTTAGTTATATAAAACAAAACATTATTATTTGATTTGATGTAAATGATTAAACATTTAGCATTTGTATTAGAGCTCGTTTGGCCTATCTTTTTATCTACTTATCTTCTCCTTATAAGATGATGGAGGGCCAAACATATTTTTTATAAAGCTCTTATTAAAAAAAGTAGCTTTTTTTTAAAGGCAAAAAATTGAATAAAATGAGCTTTTCAAAAAGTCGTTGAAACTAACTTTTTTGGAGCTTAAAACATGTGGTCACGGTTCGAATCTCGATGAAAGCATTTTTCTTTTTAAAAAATGGCACTTATGCAGTAGACGTATGTTTTTCAAATTTTTTTCTATGGTTCATAACATCTAGAGTTATGTTTTATTTATTTATTTTATTTTGTTTACATTTGTCCAACTTTTATTTATTTTGTATATTATATCTTATTTTATTGTATAATAATTTTCAATAATAATATTATTAATTTTTTATACTATACACTAAATTATATAGGTTAATACAACAATTATTCAATACGTATTTTTTATATATACATATATATATATTTATATATATATATATATATATATATATATATATATATATATAAATATAAATATAAATATATATATATATGAATTTATATATATATATATATATATATATATATATATATATATATATATATATGTATGTATTTTATATATATACATACATATATATATATATATATATATATATATATATATATATATATATATATATAAATATATATATATATATATATATATATATAAATATAAATATATACAGGTATATATATATAAATATATATAAATACATATATATATATATATATATATATATATATATATATATATATATATATAAATTCATATAAATATATATAAATTCATATATATATATATATATATATATATATATATATATATATATATATAGATACATACATACATATATATATATATATATATATATATATATATATATATATATATATATATATATATATATATATATATATATATAAATATATAAATATATAAATATATAAATATATAAATATATAAATATATAAATATAAATATAAATACATATATATATATATATATATATATATATATATATATATATATATATATATATATATATATATATATATATATATATATATATATATATAATTTTAAAGCTTAAAAAATAATCATAACCAAACAACTTTAACTTTATTTTAAAAGCTCTTATTTTTAACTTTACCTTTAAAGTAACTTTTAAAACATAAAAAAGCTGGGCCAAACGAAGTCTAGTAATTTTGACTTACAAAAGCAATAAAGTATATAGAAATTTCATGTAAAAAATTTTGAATAGGAGCTTTAGCCATATGAGGATATTTCAGAAAAGTCTAACGATCTGAGAATGTGCACTTTTGGATCAAACTTTTGTTACCTTAACATGGAAAACACCACTCTCAATTACACTATCACCAATCACCATATTACATTTCAACTTAGCTATCATACATTCACTTTCATGGATTTCATTCCTCCGGTGTTTGAAAACTTTAAGAATAATATAGCAGTCTTTTTTATTCCTAAAGAAATAAATTTAATTTAATTTTGTATAAGAATGATAATTAATGATTTAATGATTTTAAACAATGTCAAGAATACTCACAGCTCCCAGTTTCACCTGTCATTTTATATATCATAAGAACTCTAGACAACGAAACACTTACTCAAGCCAAAATCTCCAACTGAAAAATGGTCAGCACTAGAGATGATTAAAAGAACATTCTTGAAAATTTGGAATAAAACATTTAAAATTAATTCAGAGAGTATAAAATTCTAATGTTTGTTTTTTAACATAAAAAATATTTTCAATCTTGATATAAAAGTAAACTTGCTTCAATTTATTATAACTAAGACCATGATCTACTATCTAACCACTACTACCATTCTACCAAAAATGTCCTTCACTCTTTTAAAATTTATAAAGCAAAAAGGATTGTTTTGTCTTTTCATAATGAAGTCAATATTTCAACATTCAAATAAATGTCCAAGTGACATGTGGATTGACCATTGAATTTTCTTTTGTTTCACATTTTCTTCACATGTTTTCTCTCCATATTTTCACTTTTTTTTTAATTTCTCCCCTTAATTTTCTTTTTTCTTTTTTATTTTTTTAAACATAAATAAATTAATAAATTGAATCTTTCTTAATGAAACGAAAAGGAACGCGTAAAAATTCACTAACAGAAAACATAATTATTTTATGATTATTAAAAAATTGTTGATAATTTTTAAAAAAAAATATTTTCAAATTTCTACTTTACTGACGAGTCACTATCAACAAAATACATTTTTCATTTTAGCAAACAATTTATTTGAGACACAAAATTTTTATTTTCAAATGTCAACATTTTTTATTTTTTTCATGGGACATTATCAGCAAAATATTTATTTTATTTTAATTAACAATTGTCTTTATTTGAGACACAAAATTCTTATTTTCAAATGTCAAAACTTTTATTTTTCTCACGGGGCATTATAAGCAAAATATATATTTTATTTTAATTAACAACTGTCTTTATTTGAGACACAAAATTCTTATTTTCAAATGTCAATTTTTCTATTTTTACTACGGGGCACTATCGACACGATACCTATTTTATTTTTATTAACAATTTTATATAAATACACAAATGAATGACAATTCTATATATATATATATTCATTGCTACATAAGATCATTATTTAGCTTTGGTATGATTTTTACAATATCTATCTCAAAATACGATTACATTTTGCTCATTATAACTTTGCACTTGTCTTTAATGTTATTGGACACAACAAATTTGATCCAACCAACAAAATATATATAAACGTTAATTTGCACTTGATAGAGTGACACTAGACATAGTTAGTTAGATCTAGACAAAAAAAAATTGATTCTTTCAATGATGAAATATTTTAAATATTAATATGTATTGCAATTTTTTCATTGTAATATTATTGAAAAACCGATTAATTCTTACTCTAAAGATAATTTATTATTTAATAGGTGTTGAGTTATCACTCATTTGCACATGTCTTTAATGTTGAAAATGTGAATGAAATATTTTATGAAGTGCTATGGGACACAACCAATTAAATTCTAAGCAGCAAAACATACATAAACCTAATTCTTAAATTACAGTATAATTTCACACTACTAAATAATATTTACCAGTGCGGACGCACGAGTATATTACTAGTATACTAGTAAAAGGCGTGTGATCCATATTAAGAGAGTATATTTGTTTTGCAGGAAGGTAACAAGCTTACCTTGGCTTTAGGTCTCTATTTTTTTTAATCAAGATTTTATTAAAAGAACCAAAAGTTCTAACAACACGATTACAAAAGACGGGGCATAAAACAAAAATCTCGAGGTAAATTACACACCAAATACACCCTATGAAAAATACAACAAAAGAGCATTGTTAAAATCATAGAAATTATAGTTGGTGCGAGTAATTTTTTCGATGAAATGCCACCTCCGAATGAGCTCCTTAATACTCCAAATGATATCGGAAACACTCCAAGGATCATTTCGGAAAATAATACCATTCCTAACCTTCCAAATTGACCAACAAATTGCCAACCAAAAAATCTCTTCCCTACCGGACTTCACCTTATTGAATTTGAAAAAATTATGCCAACCTATATAACTACTCCAAATATCCACAAAGTTGTAATCGACGAAACCAATCCACGAAGCCAAGTCTTTCCAAACCAAAGAGAAAACACAACAAATAAATAAAATGTGAGACATAGAAGAAGGTCCCTTGTGGGCAATCTATCTCTAACAAACATCTCCACCCGAAAGCCTTGATCTTTTGAGGCACCACAACTTTCCAAATAAGAGTGATAAATCTAGCAAACTTATTTTCCGGCCCTCTAGGAATGTGAAAAAAATTAAAAAGATCATAACAACTACGTACCGTAAACGTGTTGTACGGCTCCACTGTCCAAAGCACACCGTCACTCACCTCTGGATTCAGCCGCACCGCCCCAAAGAAATTCCGCAGCTGCTGCACCATGGAGGCCACGGCTGTACTGCTCAGAATTGGTATGCCAAAGTCCCCACTCCCATCCTCCAAAGCTCCACCCACCCATTCCCGCCACCACTACAAATTTCAAATTCGAGATAACATACGCCTCCGGAAATAACTCCCTTAAACACTTTGCATGCCAAAAAGAAATATTAAAACCGTTGTCAATGACAAACCTACATTTATCAACAAAAAATCTACATAGTATGATTTTTCCAAAGAAAAAATATCTGTCCATCATAAAGATTTTGAAACACTCTGGCCCTTGATACCATCACTCAAAATGACTTGAAGATTGATATCACTATATCTCGCTTTCAATACCTTATACCATAAAGCATCCAAACCTTTTAAAAATCCTCCAACGCCATTTGTTCAAAAGCGCCAAATTGAAATCATTAATCCTTCGAATACCGAGACCACCTTTCTCGATAGATATACAAATAGTCTTCCAACTAACCCAATGCACTTTCCTCTCCGCCCCTACACCTCCCCAAAGAAAATTGTTTTCCAACTTCGTAATCTCCTTTTGAACTTTCTTAGGATCCTTAAAAAAAGATAGCCAAAAAATAGATAGACTACAAAGAACAGATTTGAGAAGAGTCAACCTTTCACCAAAAGATAAAAACCGATTTTTCCAATCCGAAAGCCTCGACTTTACTTTATTCAAAATGAAATTCCAAGATGATATCCTTCTAGGATTAATACCGATCGGGATACCAAGGAAAGTAAACCGATTTTCCTCCCTACTGCAAGACAAGAAAGTAGAAGCAAACTCCATGAAGTTGTCACCAACGTTCACCCCAATAAGCTTACTTTTGTGGTAGTTAATACCAAGACCCGAAACAATTTCAAAACCTCTAAGAATAGCCTTGATAACCCAAACTTGCTTCTAACTCCCCTTACCAATCATAAGAGTACCATCCGCAAATTGTAATAAATCCACACTACAAGCTCTCCTTATGTTGAACCCCACATACTCTCCTAACTCCATCGCCTTCCTAACCATCCCCTTCAATCCCTCCGCAACAATAACAAAAATAAACAGCGATAAAGGATCCCCTTGCCTCAACCCTTTTTCCACCACAAATTCCCTTGTAGGACTTCCATTAACTAACACCGACATCTTACTCGCAAAAATTAAAGCCTCCATCTACTTCAACCAAGTGTCACCAAAGCCCATTTTTCTCAACATAAATCTAAAAAAATCCCAACACACATTATCATAGGCCTTCTTAAAAGCAACCTTAAAAAGAAGACAACTATTCCCATCCTTCCTCGCCATATCTATCACCTCATTTGGAACCAAAACCCCATCGACTAACCGTCTTCCTGGAACAAACGCGCTTTGGAAATCGGACACCACCGAATTTAAAACTTTCTTCAATCTCGACACCAAGAGTTTAGAGATAGCTTTATATATGCAACCCACAAGGCAAATAGGCCTATAATCATTAAGCCCCAAAGGATTGGAATTTTTTGGAATAAGAGTAAGAAAAGATGAAATTATAGCTGATCGGTAAAATAGCAAGTGTACTATTTTGTCTTTGTAGTAATAAAGGGAAAATTCCTCGAATGTCGAATCTCAAGGACTGCTTAACGAATAAGAGTTTTATCAATATTTCAATCAAACAAAAGTTCAAAGAGGTTTTGGTTGGTTTATAGTGGGATTGCAATTAAAGTAAAATAAAGTGTTGAAACGATGAACAAAGATGAGTAGATTGCTAGGTTTCGGTGAATGATTCGTCATGCAACCAATTTTCTCTCCCGATGCAACAACATAATTTCCATAGTTAATTATCGGTTCTTTAGGGTGTGTTTGGTTCGAGGTAAAGCGAGGGGAGGGGAGGGGAGGGGAGGGGAGGGAATATTTAAATTGAAATGTGTTTGGTTCAATTTTTAGGAGGGGAGAGGAGGGGAGGGGAGGTGAGCAAAATCCCTCCAAATGACACTTTTTGCGTTCCCCCGAATCGGAGGGATTCGGAGGGGAGGGGAGGGAATCTGAGTTTTAATATTAATTAAATTAATATATTTACTAAAACACCCTCAATTTTATTTTCTTATTTTAAAAATGTTATTTTCTTTCATGTTTCTACTTTTCTTTTTATGATTTTTTCTTTATTGCTTCCATCAACTTATTATAATTATTCCTCACCTTCAAATTATTTTTATTTTTTTATTTAATAAAAATTATAACTATTATAATTTTTTGTTTTTTATTTTAATTTATTTTATGTATTCAAAAGTTGTTATCAACGCATAGTTTATTTTGTGTTGAGAGTGATAATACGAATCAAGTGTACTTAATTTTTTTAATATTATGCGATAAGTTATGACTTTTTAAACACTTAGTTATACAAATATTATTTCCAAGAAAATATTCATGAAATTTTTACAATTGAATATCATATCACTTATATAAAATTACAAGGATAAAATTGTAAATTATTATTAAAATCCCTCCCCTCCCCTCATGAACCAAACATATTTTTAAACGAAATCCCTTCCCTCCCCTCCCCTCCCCTCGTTTGAACCAAACATATATATAATTACAAAAATCCCTCCCCTCCCCTCCCCTTCCCTTCCCTCCATTAAAATCCCTCCCCTCCCCTCCCCCTCATTTGAACCAAACAGACCCTTAGAGTCTCTAATCCTAAAGCCTTAGTGAAGAGATCTTTGACCTCACAACCTAACTACTACATATGTCTATAGATAATTATGGTTATGATTAAGCATTCCAATAACAAGAATTTTCGGTTACAATAAGATATCCCTAGTCCTAGGTGATATGAATTATTATATGTTCTTAACCGTGTCCACAAATAATTTGCCGTCCAGCTAAATTATCCATTCATATTCAGAATCCATTTTTCTGACGGATAAAGCATTACTAACAAATAAAGAACAAATAAACAAATATGAAAATTAAAATAGTTATTGCATCAATTGAACAAATTCATCACAAGCCGAATCAAGGTCACCCCCTAGCAATGGGGGTTTAGCTACTCATAACAATAACGAAAATCCTAGTGTTAATTTAGACATTACAGATAATTGAAAGAAATCCAATCGTCAATGGCAAAGGCTCATAGAAATCTTCAATCCTTGCATCCAATTTGAGATCTCCAGCTGCTACAGTGTATTTTTGCCTCCAAAAATCGTCCAACCCTTGCCCCAACGCCTTCTGGTTCTTTGATTTCCGAGTTTCTGAGCTGTTTGGACAAGAAAGCCCAAAATATTGCGTGTGGACGCGTGTGGACATGCGTGTGGGACAAGGAGACGCGTCCAGGGACGCTTGTGAGCAGAAGCTGATCTTTCTTTGTGATTTCCTCCCTCAGACACGCGTGTGGGGCCGCGTTTAGGCTTGAGAGACGCGTCTGGGCACGTGTGTGACTAGAGGATTGCATATTGGCTTTGCTGGACGCGTCTAGGCACGCATGTGACTAGAGGGTCATTATTCTTCCTGTTTGACTGACTGAGC
Source organism: Vicia villosa (assembly GCF_029867415.1). NCBI lineage: Eukaryota > Viridiplantae > Streptophyta > Magnoliopsida > Fabales > Fabaceae > Vicia > Vicia villosa. The sequence goes on from NC_081180.1 coordinate 177,599,644, forward strand.
ACGCGTTTGGCCAGTCTATGCGCTTTTCTTCAGTTTTTCACCTTTTCGCACTGATTTCTCCCACTTCATTCATCCGAGTCTGCAAACACTATAACACATAACCAAAGCATAATATGCGGAATAAAGAAATAAAATATTAGACAAAATACTTCAAATGCAATTAAAATAAATGTGAATATACGTGTGAAAACCACTGATCAATAGCCTTTGATAAATGAGCCTCTCGATGAAAGCACGAAAAACAATTGATAAAATCAACCTTCATGAATTCCCAATAATTCTTGATAAACAAAAAAATACCCACCGGGCCCCGGGCTCTTAGATCCCTCACAATTCCAAATTGCTTCCTTAATCTATATCTCCGAGAATGGGGCTTCAAGGCTATCTTTCTCAAACCGATTTAAGCAAGAGAATGAAATACCCTCCAATGTCGGTCTCCTAACTTCCACCCTAGAAAATTTAATCTCAAAATGGTTTTTGACCTCCTCCTTCACCTCCACCACCGAGTCTACCACTCCCCTCCCCGTAACAATCGAGCCGATATGATTAGGGGTCCTCCTATCTTTCATGACCCAATGGAAAAACTTACTATTAGAATCCCCATCATTCAACCATTTTAATTTATACTTTTGAATCAACATGTTCTCTTTAATCTTAAGATTCAACCAAAAATCGCTACAAGCCCTTCTTTTTCTACCAACCTCATCGTCCCCCAAAACATCCCCCCCCCCCGTCATCATCATCCACCACTTCATCTCCTTTGTTCATAACACGCACCCCTTCATCCACCACCAAATCGTACTTCCCAAAAATATTAAATTCCACCACTTTAGTCTCTCTCTTTAAGAAGTCTCAATTTTTCTTTAAGCACATAATCGCCTCTCCCTTTCACCACTAACTCTTTCCATTCTTTCTCCACAAACGGAGAAAAATCCCTATTCGAGAACCATTCTGCGTTAGCCTTAAAAGGTTTAGGACCCCAATCCTCTTTATCACAAATCAACCAAATCGGACAATGATCCGATATATCCCAATTCCCCACCATTTGACCCAGGATCCCCCACTTGTTCACAATGTTGTCCGCCACTAAGAATCTATCAATTCTACTTCTAGCCTTACCATCACCTCCAAACCAAGTAAACTTCTTACCTTTGCTCGGAATATCCACCAAATTACTCAAGCTTATAAACTCCGAAAAATCCCTCCATTCACTACTCCTATTCAAACCCAAGCTACCCTTCCCCTCCCTACTATTCTTTACAGCATTAAAATCTCCGGCAATCACCCACTCACCATTAGAGAAAATAGATTTTAAATGAAGTAACTTCCCTCATAGCTCTCGTTTCTCGATAATAGAACAAGGCGAATAAACATTAACAATATAATAAACTTCCTCCTTCCATATTGCTTTTAACCCCAAATAACCCACTCCTCCGAAACTACTTGAAACCTGAATTGTATATGTATTCCACAAAGAGATTAAACCTCCTGAAGCACCAACAGACAGCAAAAAAGAAAAATCCACAGACTTACTCCTCCAAAAACTACTAGCAGTACCAACAGAAATAGAATTGAATTTGGTTTCTTGTATAAGGAAAATATCAGCATTGCCTTTAACAATAATATGATTGATCCTCCTTCTCTTCACGCTACTTCCTCCTTCTCTAATATTAAGAGAGCCTATTATCATTGAGTCAGTTAATTTTTCTCCCGCCTACCCGACTTTCTTTTCTTATCTGCTCTTTCCATTTCATTAATTTTAAAAGCACAATCCTTGTTAGATTCTCCCGGTTTCACCTTTAATTCAGAATTAATCTTCCATAATTTCTTCCCTATGTTGGATTACAAATGACCAAGATTTCTACTATTGCTCCTGACGATATTTGACTCTTCCGAATGCGTAACATGATTCCTTCGAATTCCCCTCTCCAGGTAAAAAACTACCAAACTCTGAAACTGGAAAAGAAGAAATTGTGTCCGAAGCTGCCGACGTCGCCCCTTGCTTCATGATACTCACATTACATTTATTTTTCTTGCTGGACTTAGGCCTCCCTTTAACGTGTTTGAAAAGCCCAACAGAATCATATAAGTGCCTAAATTTTACCTTTTTACCATACATTTTCTTCCTTAAAGCAGTGGACCCCACATTTTCGGGTAACCTTTCTAAAATACAGCTGTCTTTGGACTTTGGCAATTCCGTCATGTAAACCTCATAATCGTCCACTTTATCTCTCCTCCCCTTTCCACATGTGTTCCCCTTTAAAGCCACCACGGCCTGATCAAAGGATAAAGTTATAATACCTTTATCCCCTATATCTGACACGTCTCCCTCACCCCTATCAGCAAACAAAATTCCATTACCCCCTGGTCCTTCCGACTCCCCCGCTTTGTCCTCTTTGTCCTCGGTTCATCCCGGTGCATAAGTATTATTCACCGGCGATTCTACTTCCACCTGCGAATTTCCAAGGCCATCATCATCTTCCCCGCTCTCTCCCACTGAAACCTCCTCCAAAACAAAATCATCCCATTCCGAATCCTCCACCTTTGGAGACTTTGGCACCGAAACTAGAGCAACGTAACATTCCTCCTTCAAATTCAAAGAAAACGAGACACCATCAATCTTCACCACGTAGGACTCAGCCACTACTTGATCCCGTGAAAGACACACCAGCACCCTAGCCACTCCAAAACTTGTTCTTTTGACAATATCATCATCCGAACAAACATAAATTCTGAATGAGTTCACTAACTTTTCAAAGAACTCAACAGTCCAGGCATGACAAGGAACTCCAAGAATACGAATCCAAGAAACTCGTTCTTTATCAATGATGTTCTCCCTCCAAGGTCTGCTAGCTTGAAACCATTGTTTCCACCAAGACTCGGCTTTGTAGATTAAGTCACAAATCTCGCCTTCCTCAGATTCCTCCAATAAGCACATGTTTGCTCCCATAGGTGTCACCTTTATCGCGAAATAACCTTCAGAAAATAACCTCTCCTGGATATAGTAAGATGATCCCGGATTGTACATAAAGCCAACGTATGCCTTGGATAACAAATCCTTCCTTCTAAAGCTTGGCATCCCTCCTTCAGATCTTTTCTGACTGCATCCGCGAATGAGCATGACCCCTTTCCTCTTCTAAGCTCTTCATCATCTCTATTTGGATTAAGAACCTTCAGAAAATCAGATTTCAGATACATCAGACTACCTTGACTACCCCCAGTTCTGAACTCCTCCTTCTTACGAACGAATCTAGGAATGTTAGCATGTATCATCACTCCATCGATCATAATCGCGTCTAATTTCACAACAAGCATTCTCAAATCTCCCTCCTTCCTAAATCTTCCAAAACCAAATCTTTTCCCCCATTTGTCTCTTCTAGGAGAAATCAAAACCTCGACACACTTCCCCATACACCCGAAGAATCTAAAAAGATCCTAACCTCTGGTTCTATCAGGGAAATCAGAACAGAAGATGCAATCAACATCCTACGTATCCTCCCGTCTCCCCCTTATGTTGTAAGGAAAGACATCCCACCTAGGCTTGACGTTTCTAAAACCCTTTCTCGATACCGTTTTCCACTCCATCTCTGAAGTCTACCATCCAGAACTCCGGCGAAATCTAACAGGAAAACTCAACACCAAAGAAGGAGAGAGAACAGAGCAGTTTTTACACATATGTTTTTTTAATACTAATATGAATCATACCATTTGGTTCATTGTGATGATAAATCATTCCTCTGCCCAAAAAAAAATTCCTAAGAAATAGATTAGAAATTTAACATGAAAGAATATTAAATCAAGTTGAGTTCATGTTAAAGCATTCATATTTCAAAATATTTTTCCTTGTATTGATAATCAGCTTAACAGTAAAACTTTCATGAAGTGCTACAGCTAAATTCCCTTGTATTGACAATCAACTTAACAGAACAACTTTCTTGAAGCGCTACAATTAAATTTGAGAGAGAAAATAAATAAAAAATTTAGAGAGAGTGAGAAGTCAGGTATGAAGAATTAGGATTATGAATGTGAAAATTTGAAGAGAAAGACCTTTATTTATAGGCTAGAGGTTGGCGCAGAAAAGAAAAAATTCTTAGGCCATATTTAAAGTGTCAATTGATCGGTATCATGCACCAATCGATTGGAAGGCCTCCAAATGAACGTTAAGAAAAATATATATAGTTGTTGATGTCCATTAAGACACCGTCCTAAGTGTTTAAATAAAGTTTTTGCACTAACCTAATCGATTGTGTATAAGTGTCAATCGATTGGACAATGTAAATTTTGTCCAAAAACTTTCAGACAGTTCCGGATTCAACTTGAACGACTTCAAAATATTTTTAGAAATAATTCTTTAAGAAAAATATGTTTGAAAATATATTTTAGTGTGTGTGTGTGTGTATGTGTTTGATTTAGGCATATAACTATACGAAAAAAACCTTATGCATTTACAACATATTGTTCACTCAAAAGCGTCAAGGCAAGCTTTCACACTTCCTCTCTTTCACACTTTAAAGTTTCAAGACTTGTCAGATAATCCAATTATATAGACGCTTGTTTGAGTTCATGTTCGAAATGAGGCTTCTGCTTTATTCTTTTGTTGAGTTTCATCATCAGGGGACATTTGTAGTGAACATCAAACCCTAACTTAGTCTGCTTACATCTTTAATCGCTTGTTATGCTAGCATTTTAGCTTGTCATCATCAAAAGCTAGTTGCCATCATCAAAATCAATCTCAAGAGCATGTTGTCATGAGCTTCTAAACCTACAAAACATGGTTCCATAAATGTATAGATTTTATTAATCTCGACACGGTGTTCCATAAATACCCATATCCCTTGTCCAAAATAGACAAAATAGTTAACATATCTTTAAGGTACATGATGATCAACTTCATGGACACCTACTCAACCTACGGTCTCTTCAAAATGAATCCATTGGACGTGCCCAAAATGGCTTTCATGGACACCTACTCAACCTACGGTCTCAAAGTTCCTTGAAAACCATTTGTGAATGTCATTTTTATGAATGCATGAATGCATGGTTTATGCATCAACCACAATCAAGAGCACACAAGATCACATCAAATCACACAAAATCACACAATCCAGGTTCTTAGGTTCGACGTCACGAGCATGGAGCCATGGGTCTACCCATCCCACAAGGCGTGATCTAAGGAGTTTTGTACCTGCAAATCGGGTTCTACAAAGGTTCCCAGAGTTTTCAATCTTCTATCGGATATTACCGACACGCACAATTGCTCATGGGCGCCAATAATATGCCTAAAAAGACCTCGTCTGAGCGTAGTATCGCATGACAACAAGCTCAAATTGGTACTTGATCTTGTTTCTGCACTACATCCTAAAAAGGCTTAGATGGGTTAAAAAGGTTCTAGGCCATTCAGCTTCTACGGACACTCACTATTGAAAGTAATAGTGTTATCACGATGGTTCGTAACAACCTCTACTACCTTCCATGAGGCCTCCACTGATTGGGGTTCCACCATATGACGCTCATGGTAAGGATTGCTCCTGACATGCGACTATTGGTCTTACCACCTCCTATCTCAAGTTACTCACCAAAGTCCGGGTTAGAACTTTATCTCATCACAGAGGAACCATCGAGCACCAAAAAGAAAAAAAGAAAAAACAAACAAAGCACACAACAATATATACAGATAAAAACACACAGATAAACAAAAATAGGCTTAACACACTTAAAAATCGGGTCCCCAGTGAAGTCGCCATTTTTCTGTAGCGGGGAAAATCTGAGATCGAAGCCATGGAATTGACTCGACTCAATATTTCTTTTGAAATCGCCATCGCGCTTAATTTTTTCAAAGGAAAAAGGAAAAAGAACGAAAAACCCAAAGTTGTTTTTAAAACAAGAAAGAGAACTCAGGTTCGGGTGTTGATTATACAAGGGGAAGGTTTTAAGCACCCCTCATATCTGTGGTATTCCACAGGAACCTTTTTGAAAATCTGTGTCGTGTGTGCTAAAAAAGGGTTTGTTTTATTTTTAAAATAAGCTCGGCAAAGCATTAAGCTTTGTGCCTACATACCTCCTCGGTGCAATGGAGAAGTCAGAGCTAATGTAGTTCCGCTTAAAGGGAAAACGTTTTTAAAACGAATAAACACTTTATCGTCGTCGGAGAGAAACACTCAGCCATTGATCTTGAGCATGAGAACAAACGAGTTCTTTGCATCACTAATGAAAGAAGGGCTCCAACTCGGATAAAATCAACGAATATGCCACTAGCTCTCTCACGCGGAAAAGATCTCATTATATCAATCAATTTCAAAATCGTGGGGTATAACCACTCGTTTCGACAATTAACAGTGTCTAAACTTTGAAGAAAGAGCCACTAAGGGCAAAAGATATTTTTTAAAGAAAAGGTTTTAAAAGGTTGCAAACATAAGAAAGTTTTTAAAAAAGAGAGAAGATTTTGAAAATTTAAGAAAGGGAGGAGATGAAGAGGCTGTCCTATTGCGTAAAATAAAAGCTAAGGAAAGAAACGGTCTAACCGAAATAAGAAGCCGACACTTGACATTGTGAGTCAAGGTAGATTTCCCATCCTTTGGAATATCAATACTAAACCAACATTATTACTTGGGGATCCAGATGAATTTATTATCTTAGCACCACTTTGCATTAATCACATTAAAATTCTGACGAAAATCGGGCAGAGTAACGGCTGTTTTCGGGTAAAATCCTTATATCGATGCCTTGGAATTAACCATCAAGGGCTTTCAGGGAAATACCTGCACATACAAACAGACAACAATCCAATGCCAGACAGACAGAATAACAACAGAGTAATAACAGAATGAGGGTCCAGAGGTCCTAAGTCCATAAGTCCGAATCTCCAAAATGCTAGGGATAGTAACCAATAGTCCGAAAGAGAGCCTTATGTGTTTTTTAGATTTTTGTTATTTATTAGTGTTTTAGCATAAAAGTAAAGTATGGTCCAAGTGGACAAAGAAAAAATAGCGGAAACATAAACATAGTGTCCAAGTGGGCAAAGAGAAAATAGCGGAATATAAACGTCCAAATGGACAAAGAGAAAATAGCGGAATGTAAATATGATGAAATGACAAAATAAAGCAATGCGAGAAATATAAAGAGCAATATAATAAAGTGCGGAAATTAAAGTCAATTGTTAGATGTTAAAGATAACCATCTTGAAACTTGTCAAGTATGTTATCAAAGTTAGTAATGAAGATCGATGGTGAGTGAAGGATGTTCTCGGATTTAAATTCAATGGACATTTATCAAAAGCTTGATAAAATCATAGCGACTACACGATAAACCTCCATAAGTCTTAAATCAACCGCATACAATTCTCTTCCATATTTGATCCTTTTTTATTCGGGACACGAAATATTGCGCTATGTTAAGCAGATCGCCAAGTGATTTATGTAGAAATCACCCTACAACGAGGCCGGTCAAAACTTTATGTGTTAATGCATGCGAGAGAAATGATATGTAGATCATTCTCCGAAAGCAATACCGCACGAAAAGAAAATAGGTAACGATCTAGTCTTTACCAAGAATCCATAAGAATTCTCAAGGCGTTAAGACTTTCATTGATCAAAAGAAAAAGGAGAAGAAGAAGATAAAATGTATAAAATAAAATCAACTTACACTATCACTAATATCATTCATCTAATATTATGGATTTGGTCCTTTCAAACCTATCAACATCCTAGATCCAATGATATTAATGAAGTAGAGGAAGAAGAATAAATTTCATAAAAGATAATCAACTCACACTATCATTAATATCATTCATCTAATATTATGGATTTGGTTATTTCAAACCTATCAACATCCTAGATCCAATGATATTAATGAAGTGGAGGAAGAAGGAAGCCAAAACAAGCATAAAAAAGGCAAAAAACCACATTCTGCCAGCAGGAAATCGATTTCATGCAGGGGGAAATCGATTTCCATAGTGCAGTTTTTCAAAAAAAAAACATGTTACGTACAACATGAAATCGATTTCAGCCTTAAGGAAATCGATTTCATCAGTGCAAATTTCAGCAAAAACATCATTTAAAGGCATGAAACTTGATTTGAACAAATATACAAACACCTTATGATCATATATCCATTGGAGCACGAATTTTCCATCAAACCACCATCAAATAGCACCAATATAGCATCAAAGATGCATTGAACACAAGCAACAAAGATCTACATCTTAGAATATAGGAATTTACCAATTCTTGAATGAAGTGTTGAAGTAGCTTCAAGAACAAGCACAAAGTGTGTAGATCTTTCACAATTGGAGATGAACAAGCAAAGAAAAGAGTAAAATGTAGGAGGCTTAGTTCAAAACTAGCAAGATTCAATGTGAATCTCACTAATTCTATGGAAAATGAACTTTGGGTGAGGGTTTTGGAAAGGGTGAGAAATGAATTTGCAAGCAATTTTTTGGCTCTCCAAGCTTGTGAAATGAGAGAGTAGAGGTCTCTATTTATAGAATTGGAGCAAGAGTAGTGGTAGTTTGGTCTTTTTGCATTTGGTAATTAGCTTATGTTTAATTGGTGTTTAAATGGTATTTAAATGGTAAAATGAGGTTTAAGTGGGTTTAATGAAGGAGTTGATTTTGATGAGGTGGAAAATTGGTAAAATGATCAAATAAAAGGTGCCAAAATGATGTCAAGCTTCCCTCCTTATATTTTTTGAATTTCGCCCTGTAACACCCCATAAAATTCTTTATTTAATTTAATTAATTTTTGGATTAAATATTAGAATTATTTGAGTTAACTGAGAATAATGGAAATAATGAGACTAATGGGCCAGTGTCGCTTGTAGTAGAAGGGGGGGTGTCAGTGGTGAAGCCCATTACTAATGATAAGCTTATTTTCATAAAATAGAAGGAGTTGTGGAATAGAGAGAGTTACAGCATTTTGGGAAAAGAAGTCTGAACGTGAAAAGAGGAGAAGAGCGAAGAAGTGTGACGCGAGGAAGAGCGAAGAATCAACCTTCAGGTAAGGGGGGACTCTTCCGTTTATCTTCTATTATGGGATTATAGGTAGTATGATAGAATTTGATCGTGTTATTCGTATCAATTGGGTTGTGCTTAGGTTGTAGAAATGTTAGGTTTTGGGAGGATTGATGCATAATGATTATATTGATCATGTATTGGTGATAATTGGATGGTTGAATGTATTATAAATGTGTTATAATATGTGTTATTTCACTGTCTGCGAAATCTGGTTGGAATGAGATTGGTTTGGTAGTGATTCGGTGAAAGAGGGACGAAATTGCAGGCTGTTTTCTGCTATTCGGAGCGCTGGAAATCGCCGGTTCGCGCCGCGTCCAGGAGTTGGCGCCGCGAACTGCTTGGCAGAAGGCCAGGAAGTTTTGTTGTGTTCAGTGCGCGCCGCGAGCATATGGCCGCGCCGCGAAGGCGTAGTTCCTTCTCGTTCCGCGCCGCGAAACCTTGTTTGCGCCGCGAAGGCGTTGTTCCGATTCGTTCCGCGCCGCGAATGTGTGTGGCGCCGCGTGCTGTTAGTTGTTGCGACAGGCCGTTTTGAAAAGTTTAAAAATGTGTAACTTTTAAACCGTAAACCGGATTTTGGTGCCGTTTCGAGTACAGTGAAGATAAACAAATAATTTATATACTCAAATGGTGTTTGAGTGGTGGCTTGAATTAATTTTAAAACACCGATGTTATTTGTTGTGGTGAGATATGTTTATAGGTACACTAATGAATGTTTTACCTGTATGATGTTGTGGTTATAATTGGTGTTTATTATACATGTATTGTTGGCGTGAAATGCGTGTTTTATTAATGATTATGACCTTGATCGATTTATGTGGGTGATGAGCATGTTATGGTTGATGCATGCATTCATAAATCATTACGTGGCTGGTCCTTGACGATGGTGGATCAGTGGTTGCTAATTCCCATTGTGTGGAATTAGTGAGTGGGTGTTACCGTATCCTTGACGATGGTGGGTCGGGTGAGTTGGGTTATCCCAGATTTTGGTACCACATGCATGTAGTTGCATTGCATTAGGCTATTTTGCTATTATAACATGAATGGAAGATTGTCCAATGTTATATAATATGTGTTAATTTGGTTATTTGCTTGCTGATTGTATGGTTTGAATCTGATCATAACTGTGATTGGGTGAATGGCATGTGAAATGATATTTTATTATCTATATCTTATAACATTAGTTAAATGTGAATGAGACTCACCCTTACTGTTGTTATTTTTCATATTGAGGAGTAGCTCTCGTACTTGGTGAGGATTAGCTCGTCCAGTAGTTCGTTAGAGTCAGTTGGGTCCGTGTCATGCTCTGGTCGTGTAACACTGGGGGCGTCGTTTAGAGTTACTTGTTAAACTCTTTTCATTTTGGGTGGATTTTTATGTTGATGTTTTAAGTCTGTGACTTGGTTGTTTGTTATTCAGATGTTAAAGATAATTCCGCTGTGTTAAACATGATGATCTGAATAAATTTAGTTGACGTTCTCTTTTATGGCATGACATGAGTATTATTGTTTAATTATTTGGAAGTTGTAATGCCCTTTTTCATGTTTACTCCGATTAATGTTTATTATTTATGCGGGGTATTAGAAGGGTGTTACAATAGTGGTATCAGAGCATAGTCGGTCGTTTGAGTCAGAGTCTTAGTGTCGGTTGATCCCTCGTATGCGATTAGTGTAAGATTGACACTGTCGATACTGCTTGTTCTAATAAATATTGTTTGATATTTAGCATAACAATGGCCGAAAGAGGAGGAAGAAATGACGACGTGATTGCTGAGGCTCTCGGTATGATTGCTGGTGTGTTGGGAGGGAATGCCAATGGAGCTGGAATTGGTGCTGACAGGCAAGCTGAATAGTTTTCAGAGGAACAACCCTCCGTTGTTCAAAGGCACTCACGATCCCGAAGGCGCTCAGAAGTGGCTGAAGGAAATTGAAAGGATCTTCCGGGTGATTGATTGTGACGAAAATCTGAAGGTGAGATATGGTACTCACATCCTGTCTGAGGAAGCTGATGATTGGTGGATGGCTAGTAGGGACGAACTGCAAGATGCAGGTATTGCAATCACTTGGGCTGTGTTCAAAAGAGAATTCTTGCGGAGGTACTTTCCTGAGGATGTTAGAGGCAGGAAAGAGATTGAATTTTTGGAGCTGACACAAGGTAACATGACTGTGCCGGAGTATGCGTCCAAGTTTGTTGAGCTGGCAAAGTATTATGTCCACTACAATAATGATGAGGCTAGTGAATTCTCGAAGTGTGTTAAGTTTGAGAATGGTCTCCGTGATGAGATTAAACAGGGTATCAGATACCAGAGGATTCGTAGGTTTGTCGATTTTGTTGACTGCAGCCGAATCTTTGAAGAGGACAATATTAAACTGAAGTCGTCACACTCTCGCGAGTTAGTCGACAGGAAAGGGAAAAAGCATATGGATCGTGGTAAGCCATATGGTAAGGGTACATCCTCTTTGGTTTGAGTTCGTTTCTCTTTACGCTTTCGGTAGTAAAACTCACCACCTTCCCATCTACCACCTTCAAAATCATTCTCCATTCCGAATTTCTCCATCTCTTGATCTTCAATCCATCTTAAAAACGACTCGAAGAATAAACCTATAATGAAAAGAACAAATTGTTAGGGTTTGAAAAAGGGAAATTTGTAAGTGGAGGGTTTATATTGTGAACAAATTGACAGAGAATGAAGGTTGAGAGTGTAGATGGAGTAGGGAAAGTTACCTGAGAAAGAACGAAGAGGAGGTGGGTGACGGCGGACGGTGCGGCGGCGGGATTTCTTGTTTGTTCTGTGAAGAGATTTTGATGGGTGCGATGCGAATGATGCAATCCGGTAATAGGGCTTAGATAAACGGCGTCGTTTTGCTTAATTCTATTAATATTTCAATTTTTTTTGTTTGTGTCTCACGCTTTTTTAATTTGGTACCTTTATATGTATACTACATTCTCAATTTGAAAAGAAATATGCTAGAGAAGAAGACAAGCTTATCAAGGCATCATATTAAGATATCACAACTAGTGATATGAACGGGGGGGCGGTTTCATGGTCAGCTAGCCCAGATACGCGCCTAAGTTCAATCCCTATTTTTTTTATACTCTCTTTTATTTAATAGTCGATTTTTAGATAACACCAAAGACAAAAATTAGTAAAAATAAAATTGTTAAACAATAACATTTTACCTAACACAACAACATAAACTAATGTTGCTAAGTTGAACCTATGCTTTCCATGTCTTGTTCAATTTAGAGAATAGGTGATGGAGTTTCGAAACTCGTTAATGAAAGAAATGTTTTTGAGTTTTCATTTGTGGAAGAAATGACGTTTCAAGTTTGGTTTAGTGGAGAAATAATGTTTCCTAAATAGAAGAAGTTTAGAGGAAGAAGATGAAGTTTGTCTAAATACGTCTATAGCGAAAAGTGAATAAACTAAAAGCGTTATATATCTTTAAAAAAAATAAGATGGCGTCATTTTTCACCACGAGTGTAATTCTAACTGTGGTGAAAAGTTGCTTAAAAAAAATATTGGTGTTGGTGTTCGTATTCGAACACGTGACCATACGCGTCTTTTTACCACGGTTGGAATTCCAACCGTAGTGAAAAGTGGCTTAAAAATAAATAAAAAACCAAAAATGTTGGTGTTGAGATTTTAACCCATGACCAGATGCCACTTTTCACCACAATTGGATTTCCAACTGTGGTGAAAAGTGACGCCTTCCTACTTCTCACCACAGTTGTTATTAAGGACCTGGTGAAAAGTCTTTTATTAAAAAAACAAGCGTTTAAATATCACCTATTACTTCAGTTGATTGAATAACTGGGGTAATAACATGTCAGAAAAGGTATATCTTGTAGTGATGTTTCGAAGGCTTCAGCATAAATGTATGTGAAAAGAATATAGCTTTAAGGGTGGTTCTCTTTAATAAAGGCGGGAAACTATGGGTAATGAAGGGCCTCATAGGTTTTCCATTAGACATGAAAGCGCTCTGCACATTGTTGACATGTGTGAAAGAGTGAGGCTTATTTGACATTTCAAAGATAAATCATCATTGTTAGCATTAAATGTCTCACACCCTTTTTCTCTCCCAACAATCGTTTGGGTTTCACTAGCTGACATCACCTCGGTGAAACTTGGGGACGTATGCTAGAGTCGCCCGTATACAAAATTCTCTTTACGCGTGAGGGACTAGCCTTTGCATAAGGGAGTCGCCTCATACTTGAGGGACTCCCTTTGGATGAGAAAGACATAACTAAATCACTCCACAATTTTTAAGTCCTCGTACTTGAGAGACTGTGTATTGGTATATTAGTATGGACGCATGAGAGGCGACAAATGAGAAAGATGACGCTTTGTCTCGCTACTAAACTCTCGTGGTTGCCTATTTACTAGATCAATCACCCATTTATTAGATGTGTTGTCCCTATATTAAATACATCGCCCTCTTTAAAGATAATTCTAAAATTATTCTCTTTCTTTTGTATTTTTTTTTGGACAATCAACCAACTATTTAATTAGAAAAAGAAAGAACAACCCAAATTCTAAATTAACACTAACTCTTTATAAAATAGGATGGTTTAAATTTTTTATAAAATAGGATGGTTTAAATTTTTTTAAATATATTACCGTCCTTCGCATAGAAATATATTGATACAAAATTGAGTATAAAGATTGATATGTAAGCAATGTTTAAAAATCGGACCGGGAATCGGAGGGGGTCACCGGTCTGGTCTGATTGTTGGACCAGATATGTTATTGAACCGGTGAGAACCGGTCAAAATCGGAAAAAACCGATGAAATTGGCAATTTTAGAAAACCGGTGGTTCAAATGCATGCTTTCTTTTTTTTTTCGCACAAAACGACGCCGTTTTCATGATTTTTTTAAAATAAAATATAATTAGACTTTATTCAAACGTTATTTAAAATAATTTTTTTCCTATTTATTAGATATGATTTAAAATTTATTTAAATTTATATTTTATATTATTTTATTGTGAGTGATGATTATATTTAAAATTTGAATGTAAAGAATAAACATATGAAATTATGATATTTTAAAATTTAAAATTTTGTAGGTGTTTTGATATTTTTTTAGAGACTAAGTCATCCAGTTCGATCGATTTAATAAATATATAGTGTTGTAATAGAGACCGGTTTATTCAACCAAATTATCCAGTTTAATCAGGTTTAGTCATGCAGTTCGACCAATGACCCAGTGATTTAATCAATAAACCAATGATCCAGTATCCCCACTAATTTAATAACCGGTCCTGTTTTTAAAATACTGTATATAAGATATAGTGTATGATATTATATTGTTCTCAAATTTTTGTATTAATATAGCATTTTTTTCTCTTACATGTAATGTAATAGCAATGTATAAGTATCTCATTAATTCAATTCACTCGGTAATTGTGTAGTATAAATATTTCATTAATTCAATTCAGTTGATAATTTTGTAAGAATATTAGTTAATTATATAACTTTTTTAAGGGTGTGTTTGGTTCGAGGTAAATGGAGGGGAGGGGAGGGGAGGGGAGGAGAATTTTTAATTAATTATGTTTGGTTCAAATTTAAGGAGGGGAAGGGAGGGGAGCAAAATCCCTCCAAACCTCACTTTTGCATTCCTCCGAATTGGGGGGGATTTGGAGGGGAGGGGAGGGAATCTGAATTTTAATACGTAAAAAATCATTATCTTTACTAAAATATCCTCGGTTTAATTTTAATATTTCAAAATTATTTATTTTCTTTTGTGTTAATGCTTCTCTTCTATGTGATTTTTCTCGATTATTTCCATCAACTTATAATAACTATTATCCACCTTCAAATTTTTTTCAATTTTTTTTACTTAATACAAATCATAATCATTGAATTATTTTTATAATTATTTTAATGTTTATTTATGTTCATTTTTTCTTCTAATTTTGTTATTTATCCTATTATATTTTTTTTATATCAAATTTTAAATCATTCACTTTATTTTATTTTTTGTTTATTATTTTATTAAAAAATTTAAATTATTAGTTTTTAACAATAACTTATTTTATGTATTTGTTTTGTTAGATGATTCATCACTATTTAAAAATTGTTATTAGCATATAGTTTCATATTTTATGTACTCAGTTTATTAACGTTATGATAAATTATAACGTTTGAGTCCCTCAATATTAAAAATTTATTACCAAAAAAAATATTTATGAATTTTTCATATTTGAATATTATATCACTTATATAAGATCATAAGGGTAAAAATGTAATTTATGAATAAAACCCCTCCCCTCCCCTCCTGAACCAAACATATTTTTAATTAAAACCCCTCTCTTCCCCTCCCCTCTCTTATTTTGAACCAAACACTTATCTGATTAAAAAAATCCCTCACATCCCCTCCCCTCCCCTTCCCTCTTTTAAAATCCCTCCCCTCCCCTCCCCCTCATTTGAACCAAACAGACCCTAAAAGGAGAATTGCAAGTACATAATATTAAGGGAAAAATAGATAATATAATAAAAACTTGTTCCTTGGTGGCCAAGCATGCGTGGTCATAAAGCAAATGATTTTCTAAAAAAAGTTTACTTAGTACATGTTTCATAAAAGCTTATTTATTGATTGATTATTTTATTTTTATTTTATTTTGTCTAAATATTATATAAGTTGGAAAAATTCCCTAAAAAATTGTACTACTAATTCTTTTTGTGACTCTTCTAGATGCACACACACACTTGGTAGCTACTATGGAGGAAGAAAAATTCATTGAGCTCAAAACTGTTACCACAAAGTTTGTGAATTCTTCTCCTACACCAAAAATTGTTAGAATCTCATATACTGATGAATATGCAACAGATTCTTCATCTGAAGAAGAACAACAAGAACATAGCTTTGTTCAACGTGTAACAACAAAGAAAATGGTGAAAGAGATTAGATTCCAAACATGTTCCACTCAATCCAACAAGAGAGTCAGTATGAAGAAACATGAAGATGGAGAAAACTACAATGTGGATGGTGAATGTGGTTTGAAACAAGTTCATCAAAAGTTCCGTGGTGTCCGAAGGCGGCAATGGGGGAGATGGGCGGCGGAGATTCGCGATCCTCGGCTCGGAAGGAGAAGATGGTTAGGAACTTATGATACGGCTGAAGAAGCTGCTTTGGTTTATGATAGAGCTGCAATTGAGTATAGAGGTGCTGATGCTGTTACAAATATTATGGAACCGCCGAAAAAACATCATCAACAACAACAAAAGAAAACATCGAATAATGTACGTGACCAAAATGTTAACGTCAATGTTCTTGGTGATTACGATTCTGTTGATAAGGATTGTAATAATGGTAGTTCATCTTCTTCATCTGTTACTGAAATTTGGAGCGAAAGAATAAGTGTGCAAGAATGGATTAGAGAGTTAACTGGAGAAGAATACTTAGATGAGTCCTTTTGGTTCTCTTTGTTCCTATGATGAGCTTGTTCTTCCAACAATGGTATCTAATGAGAGTTATTGCATGGTTGATAATATTCCTTTTCATCTTGAAGAAGATTTTGAATCATGTAAATGGGAGGTTGATAATTACTTCAAATGAAATTGTAAGTGATGAGTTTCTTTTGAATCCAGTTAGAAAAGTTTTTTTTATCACATTCTCAGGACCCAAACGTTTCACCGCTAGACCACACACACGCAAACATCCAGTTAAAAATGTGAATGTTAGTTTTTTTTCATGAACAATTATTTTTGTTTATTTGTCTCTATTTAATTCTTCATAGCAATTGTTGTTTTGAATGTTGCTTGATTTGTTCACAGAAAAAAACACTAGAGAACACTTGAGAGAGAAAAAATATTATAGGGTACGTAGGATCCTAAGAGCTAAAAGTAGGATTTGTCTTTTTGTTATTTTTTAAAGTTTCAAAAAGAATGCCTCTGCAGGTTGAACCTTCTATGGACACATACATATCAGAAACCTTGCATGCATTTTTTTTTGAAAATTTAAAAAATATGTTATTGGTTCTTTTTGTAAACACCTTTTAATTAGGATACAGCAAGCAATGCATTGATTCAGAGGTGTTGCAGCATCTTCAAATGGGTGAAACTTGGGAAGCTTTTTGGTCAAGTGAGAAAATTTCAATACTGAGCAGAAAAGAAGAAATTGTTTTTGTTTTATGTGGCATTTGATTGTAGGTGAGACTGTAAAAATGTGGTCCATATGAAGCTATGACATCAGTGTTTCAGAGGTCTATCATGAAACTATATATGTGTATCAGGGGTTGCATAGGTTTTGGTCATGATTTTTTCCAATGCAAAAAAGATAGCAGCTACTACAAGTCTACAACATAACCATGTTTTGAAGGATAAAGTGATTAAAAATAAATATTTACTTCGAAAAAAAAAATGTTTTTAAGACTGATGTATAGTATTTTAACTGAGAAATTCTCAATGCAACTTTTTATTTGGCAAAATTTCAATTATACTCTCTGCTTTTGTAAATGTATACTTGAAAATATTTTTTTTTGACTAAAAATTGAATATTTTCGTAGGTGTATTTATAGAAGTATTTTAAACTAGTAAACTTTGGAAAAAATTTAAATTTATTCAATTTAGGGATTTTTCCGTAGGTAGATCTACGGAACGACTTAGCGCCAGAATATTTCATAGATATATCTACGAAAGTATATGATATAGTTTAAACCAACATGATCACTCTTCTATTCTTACATTTCTTCTTCAACACCCACCTCTCCACAACCTAAAAACCCTACACCATCAATATCATTTTTCACTTCAAAACTCCAACTTTTTAATGCAACAAATCAAAGAGAGCAAGAGGAGACTGAATTTCAGATAAATAATCATCTTTGCCCATTGCATTGCTCACATTATGCATCAAATTCTATCAAAAAAAGTAACGTTGCTTCCGTAGGTACATCTACGAAATGTATTGAAGATGAACACGTTCCGGACGTCCATCTACGAAACGTGTATGTGTTGTTTTTTCCAGTAGTCTTGTGATTTTGTGTTATTTGTGTTATTGTTTACAAAGAGGTATGGTGCATCCCGATAATATCTCAAGAGAATTGGTTCCTTTAGTCGATGTTTCTTTAAATATTGAAAGGGTAGTCGTAAAGACGGTAGATGTCGGCTGTGACTTTAATAACAAGCAAGAGCTTGATAATCTTGAAAGCATGCTCACATGGATTTGTAGGAATGCAACTAACCTTGGTTTTGGTGTGGTAATAGGAAGATCGGTTAATAGTACAACAAGAAGAAACGCTTTCGTAACAATGTTGTGTGAAAGAAGCAGAAAATACCATATTCCTCTAAGGAAGTTTAAAAAGAGACGACATAGATACTAGAAAAATGCGAGTGTCCATTTAAAGTTCGTGGTTATATGTTGGCTAGCAAGAAGTAAAAATATAGTGTTATTTGTGGTTTTCATAACATGATTTGTGCTCAAAGTTACAAGGTCATCCTAGCGTATGTCGACTCAAACCGGAAGAGAAGACATGTATTAGTGACATGTCCTTGAATCTTGTCCAACCGAAAAATATACTTGGCACATTGAAACAGAAGAAACCCGACAACGTATCAAATATAAGGCAAGTGTATAACATTTGGTACTCGCAATAACAAGGCGAATAGAAGAGATAGAAGTGAGATGCAACAATTATTGAAATTGTTAGATGATAACAAATACGTGTCACGGTACCCGAACTTGAGACGATGGATTTATGGTCTGAGATATTTTTTGGACTCATATCCGGATTCGATAAAGTTGTTCAACACGTGTTCGACTGTGCTCATTCTCGATTCTACCTACAAGACCAACAAATATAGACTTCAGTTATTTGGGATGGTCGATGTTACATCCACCAAAAAGAAATTTAAGTAACGGAAAAGTAAAAGATTAAAAGTAAAGATTTTATATATCTAGAAAAAGTTATTCAAAAAGGCAACAATTACAGGCTTGAATGTTCACTAATCGGTTAGAAATATGAAACTAATTGATTTAATCTATTTCACACAGAAAAAAACTCTAGTCTGAATTTACTCCTTTAATCGATTAATTAGCTTCTTATTGGATTAAGAAAATAACTCACTCCTTAATTGGTTATAAGAAAGTACTATTCAATTAGATAACGATAACGAGTTGTGTAAAAAAATTAAATAATGAATTTAAATATCATAATTAGTCGGAGTTTCTCTTTAATCGATTAAATACTCAAAAGAATTGATTTTTAAAATTTTAAAAAAAAGGATAAAGAGATTTTAAAAGGTTTTAGGAGGAGTATATAAATTAAAAGATTTTAAAAAGGATAAAGAGAATTTAAGATTTATTATTATTTATTTTACATATATAAATTATATATAAATTGAGGTTTCACATCCATAGATCCTTTCAAAATTGATCTTTTAAATTGGTTTTACTTATTTAATATTATTTTTTTATAATTATATTATATAATATTTAAAAATATTTTTAAACTAATATATGACATCTTATATGACGTCACCCTAAAATTTCCACCTAAATGTCACGTATAAATAAAAGGTTTAAATGCAGTTTTGGTCTCCCAAAATTTTCAATTGTTTGATTTTAGTCCTTCATGTTTCAATTGTTTGATTTCGGTCCCCTTAATTTTCTAATTGCTTAATTTGGTCCCCTAAGTTTAAATTGTTTAATTTTGCCCCCTCAAGTTTGTTTCCTTTTACATTTGATAGTCCCATAATAACATGTGTACTAAATTTCTCTTTTTTATTGTTTTGTTTTTCTTTTTTACAATTTTATTTTTCTTTTTTTATAGTTAAGCTTTGAATGTAATATTTTGAAAATCTCAAATATTTCATTTAATTTAGAATATACGGACAAACATTATCCCTTATAAAAAAAATTAAAATTCATTATGACTAATAAAATTGCTAGACTTTGGGATTTTATGCTTAACTATGAGGGAGTTATTGACCAAAAAGTTTGTTATTTTGTCAAAATAATTTGTCATTACGCATAAATTGAATGAAATATTTAAGAATTTTTAAATATTACACTAAAAGTTTAAGTATTAAAAAGAGAAGAAAAATAAAATCGTAGAGAAGAAAATTAAAAAAAAAAAGATAAAAAGCAAAAAAAAAAATTTAGTCCACATCTCATTAGAAGACTATCAAAAGCAAAAGAGGATAAATTTTAGAGGTCAAAATCAAGTAATTGGAACATTGGGGACAAAAATCAAACAATTATAAAATTTAGAGGACCAAAATCAAACAATTGAAACATGGAGAACCAAAATCAAACAATTGAAACATGGAGAACCAAAATCAAACAATTGAAAAATTTAGAGAGCAAAAACTGCATTTAAACTTAAATAAAATTATCAACTAAGCAAAATATAAAATATAAGATGAACAAAAAAACTCAAAAACCATTCAACAGTTTTTAATTAGTTTGAAATATTAAGTCTAAAAGTGCAGCCATGTGTTTATCGAACTCTAATCTATAATATAGAAACTCAAAGTGAAGACATTCAACAGTGATAACAAATGCATGTCATATGGTTATTGCATGAACCACTAGCTGAATATTCTTCTCCAGTACAAACATTTCCACATTGTTTATTGTCAGATGAATCTTTGCATTTACCACCAAACAATCTGCTAGGTTTCGCACATGGCTTAAATATCGCAACTGCTTCTTCTACAATGTCC